>NW_010551019.1:153956-226364 GCF_000687285.1 Phaethon lepturus | reverse complement strand
TTTCAACTTTAATGATTCTGTGATTCTGTGAACTTTTTGGTTATGTATTTTAGTTATTTACTTTAGGTTGAAATAAATTGTACCTTGGAGGTGTCTTTTATTTTCCTCATTGGCTGCAAAGGGAAAGTTATAGCACAGATTTAGACACCTACAGGTAGGAGAGATTCTGCAGTTCAAGAGTTGCAGTGATCCCCTCCTCATGGTGTGCCTGAGCGCTCTGGCAGCTACATCACCTTGATGCTAACACTGCTGTAGTGTTGTAATGCACAGGGCACATTATAGCAGCAGGAGTATGCTCTAAGTTGTCCAGTACTGTTGGTTCCCCTCCTGATACGGCCAAAGGCTAATGCAAATACTCATCTACTGCTGGCCATGACATCCAAAAACAGCGAAAGAAAACCCAGGCAAGAAACAGAAATAATAGAAGTGTTCACATGAATTTCTCCGTAAGGGCAGTAATGACAAGGGGTTACGGATCAGAAGAACAGAGCTCGATGACAGATTTCATGATACTGCAGCAGAAGAGCAAAGCAGCATATGCCACCAGAGCTTGTACAGGTTAAAATGTAACTTTTGCCTCCATCAGAGACAGAAAAGCAGTCTAAAAATAACAATTCCTGAGAGGGCAAGGAGAGAGCAGAGAGATGCATATTTGATATAACAGTCCCCAAACATAACACACTAACAGTTTCAGATGGGATTAGAAGTTTTGTCAAGCAGTGATGCAGAGAAAGAAACTATATTCCCATTGGGAGCAACGAACAGATGGATTCTCATTTAATGCCTAGATTTGAGCCTGTGCAGAACATTTTCTATGATTTATAGGACAGTGTAAATGGATGCTAAAGGAAGTCACATCAAGTCTTCCTTAACTGTGTGTTGGTACAGAGGATAAAAGAGTAAAAAAATGGTTATGGGGGAGCCTGAGGAAACTAAGAGTGGCAAAGAGAGCTATTAAGCAAATGACTGGCTTTAGAAGAAGGTTGCAGGTTCTTGAAGGTTTGAAAAGGAGAGGTTTCTGCCATCCAAAACTGCCTGCCTCACAGAAGATGATAAATTAGACAACTCTGATGTCTTCAGCTGCCAAGATAAGCTTGCACAGGCCATGAGAAAATCCAGGGTGTGCATGGTCACATTCAGGATTCAGTAGCAAGGCTGCTAGACATTAACAGAGATTGGAGAGAAATAGGCATAACTGGGTCTAAAAAATGACTGTGAAATTCATCCAGAAACCAGACTAATTATTGTATAAGTGAAAACCTTAAATATCTGACCACACAGTGCAGATACAAATCTGGTACCTATGACGCCTCTACAACAAATCCTCACATAGTTAATCTGCACATTTTTAGTAGCACTGTTTATGCCAACCAACAGAAACAAGACTTTTAAGAATACAAAGGTGAATGAGGCAATAAGTAACTGGAAGCAGTTAGATCACCTCTCTGACATTAGAAAAATCTACTGACCACCAGATGCCTGAGGAAAATTATTTAATATATACTGCATTACAATATCTCCTTTCTTTCCTGGAGACCTTCCTTTGGCAAATTATATTTTCTGAGGCCCTAAGCAGTCTTCTTCAGCAGGTTTCACTGTAAAGGGATATTTTTCTACCATCTGTCAGTTACTGCATTAAAGGACAAGAACACAGCTGAGCAAGTGCAAATCAGTACTTATTAGAAGTGAAATGACCTTGCAAGAACTAAATACAGTATGTGGAAGGCTTAATCCAGGTTAAAACTCACCTGGAGATCATTAGGGACCTGGCCTTATTCATTATTTGCTAATAATGTCAGGTATCGGAGAACATGGAGGCCCGATTCGATGATGACAGCTCCAGAGCTGCTCAGCGTGAACACAACCATTCTGTGTGATGCTCTCACCATTGCCAGCTTGGAGCTTTTCCCTGCAAATGACGCTTTCAAGACATGAATTTCCCTTGTGGACTTGACAAACCCTATGATTCTGCAGACACTTCTTGGGACCAGCATTTTGATTCAGAGCTCCCTGCTTTTGAACCAGGGAGGGAAAGACAGAGAGAGAATCTTTCTGGAAAACTTTCAGGAGAACTTGCTGGATAAAACAGAGGATGGCATAATAACAATTTTCGCACACAGTCTATTCATTTCCACAAGCAAACCTCTGACACGACCACTGACACAAGAGCTGATGGCTGTGGAGAGTTGTACATGGCAGATCACGCACATGGATGTAACCATGTCCTGGCCGTAAGGTGGGACAGAAGCTGTGTTTGTGTCATTCTCTCATGTACCCCAGCTGCTTCTGGAAGCAAATGCAGAGGCATGGGCAAGTGGAGTGCTCCAAAAGGTGCCTGGTCTCACTGTCCACCATGGCCCATCACAGAGCAGCTGGGTCCCACAGCAAGTAAGAGCGTGACTCCTGAGAGAGCTGCATTGCCAGAGAGAGACACAGAAGTCCTGAAGAGTAGCAGAGATGTGGTGACTTTCTGCAGAGGACAGTCACAGGTACTATAAGAGCAAATGGCTAGCTCTGTACTCCAGGGGATGAGCAGATCAGGAAGCCCCAGATATTTAGGCTAGATGGCCAGGATCTTTCAGTCCATTGATTTCTTCCCCCCTCCCATGGGAAAGTATGATATTAAACAAGAAGTTCTCAATCCAGACATCACTCATACTTTACAGGCTAGTCTTGCACCAGTGCAAAAAAGGCAGACAGAATACAAAGTGTCTGCTCTTGCCTGGGGCTTCTCTTTTTAGCAAAAATGGTTCCTGTTAACCTAAAAAGTTTGGTGATCCTGAAAACATACACCAGCCAGCATCCCTAAAAATGAGGGGAGTGGTGACTTGCCATTCCCCATAAATGCTGAACAAGAGCTCAGTGGGGCTTGAATAGTCGCTGCTGTACCTGGAAACTAGTGCAGTTCCACATCACCCATTGTTGAGGGACTTTGCTTGAAAGGCAGAATGTGGGGTTTAATGAATGTGACATTGAAGACATCTGGCATGTGACCAGGATGCAAATGACAAATATCCAAAGAGCTGAAATACTCCCTCCACTATCTGGGTAATCCAAATATTTGATAATTACCTTTAAGGCTAGGGGGAATGATGACTGCTTTCATATTGTCTTCAAAGACCTCTTTCCTTTTATTGTAGTATACAGGATTCTGAAAAATTGTGTGGTGAGGGGTTATAATTAATATTACACCTTCTGAAAGACCCAGAAAAAAAATATCCTATCAATCAGACCCTGGAAGAGTTTGCAGGATATATTGGTGTTTGTACTCTGTGTACAAAGCCAATTGTCTGAGGCATTAAAACTGTAACAGAAGAAGGAAAGACTAGATGTTGGACACTAGTGACAGAGCACTCATATGACGGAGCAACTGCTGAATGTTGTTAGATGTAAGGGATACACCACACTTTCTCAACAGCCAGGGGATTTATGAGAGAAAACGAGTAGGATGAGAAAAAACTATATAACTTAAACATAAGCAAAAATCTTACAGGCTATTAACAGCAGACCAGAGAGATGCTGTAAGCTTGAAAAGAAAAGGTAATTTTATGATTTTGATAGAAGAACCATGCACATGTGATACCAAATCTGCAGTCCTTAGGCTCTTGAAAGGCATACGTGTACCTGCTCTGAGTCCACAGAACTGGACTTAGACCTTTGATGTGCTTGCCCAAACTGCTTATTGATGGCCAGACAGGTTTGATGATGCTACTGCAAACATGGGTAGAAACTGGCCTGCAACATGAAGACTGCACATTTTTCATTTATTTTCATTTACCTGGGGATCTCTTGAAGTCTGGTATAGTTGTGTTTGCTTTGCTGGTCTTTCTTTAAATGTACTTTGGACCCACATCTGAAAATTTAATCTTGCTGTTTTAACCTGAATGGAGCCTAATTCAATTTCCAATCAAGTGAATGAAAACCTTGCAATACTTTCAATGCACATCAAGTCAGGCACCTTAAATTTATGGGGACATGCAAGGTTAAGGTACAGGACAACTTCTGACAGTTTAACATGGTTGTCAGTTGAGAATGGGCTACTGTCCTTGTCTATGTTCTTATCTATGGTGAATACAAAATTATTCAATCCAAGTTGAGCTAAACTACAATGAAAGAACTTAATTAAATTTAGCTTAAATCAAATTTCCTTGCAAATGTGGCAATGTATGAGTGCACTCACAGACAGTGATTGTGATTCAGATGATCACAGAATTGCAAAATCACTCAGGCGACCTTGGGAGGTCTCTAGTCCAACCTCCTGCTCAAAGCAGGATCAGCTGCGGAGTCTGAGCTCATGGATGCACAACAAGGAGTAATAGTCCAATGGCTGGTTATGCCTCAGCAGTTTCTCTGCAACATCCCAGTTCTGCACCCTCATCAAACAACATGGGATGTGTCATCAACAGATAGGTGCCTCTGTCCCCTTCAGAAGGAATTTTCCAACCACCATCACTTGCTGCTGATACTTGTGATTAAAGTCTTATCTCCACGAGCACAAAGAAGGACAGAGGTATCATCACAGATGGGAAAAGCCCTAAAACCTAATCAGAGAAAAGAGAGTCCCCTGACCCATCTACTCCCAGGGCTGTCACAGGAGAGCATCAACCCCAGGGGTCAAGTGTGACACCTATCAAGACCAGTCAATGGAAATGCTCTCTGGATCATCTTACAGACTGAGGGGGACACTGCCTACAGGGTATGGGACTTGTTACAGGATGAGGGGTAGAGAATCTTGGGATTGTACATGACTTAATTGAGGGTCCTTAGTGGGGAAACAAAAGGCAGGAAAAGAGAAGGATCCTGGTTTGGGAAGGAGATAAAAGGGCCTGGTCCCATATAAACAGGTTACTGGTCAGCACACTTGTGGCCATGCCATGCTCTGATCAGTGTGTTCCACTCATTAAACTAAATTCCTAACTCTTTTCCTGGGCTAGGGACTCTCTATTCTGTGTGCATGGAAGTGTGAAAGGGGATCTGAGCGCAGCAGCTGGACCAGGGGTCAGACAGTCTGGGGTGCCGCAGTTAGAGAGACCAGAGCATGTGCATATGCTGCCCTGCGATCACTGGTGACCATCAAGCCAGACTAGCCACTGAGCAGGATAATAAGCTTGGGAGCCGTGTATTGAAGTGGCCATAGGTCTTGAATGGATATGGGAGAGACCAGAGAGACTGTGTGTGACCTACTGGAAGGACCAGGGGGTCCAAGCCAGCACCTGGGGACGTTGTGGGGTCTGGGGGTTGACTAAGAGACTTGTTTGTGTGTGTGTATGTGTGAGGCAGCTACTAAGAGTCAAGGGCCAGCTACTGGAGGGATTGCATACATTGTATATATACGTAAGTCTGCATATGTATTTCCCACTAATGGGCCTTTATCCTGGTCAGCCAGAAAGCGGAGCAATATGAGGCCATCAGTGCTGTTTATGTTGTTTATGAATGCTAAGTTTGTATTGATCTGTGTGGCTGGCCATGTGTATATGTATGCATGTGTGGTATACATGTGTTTGTGCACGTGCCTGTGGGGAATACTTGCTTGGCCTCGCTGCAGGTTGGTGGCATGGAGCTACGAGCACCTTGCCTCTGTTGGGCTGCAGTATTCAGCAACTCCTGACATCAGCAATGCTTGGTTTGGGGCAAATGGCTCTAATTCTTCCTTTACTGGAGTTCGTTCCCCTTCACGGGCTGCTACAGCATTGTGCTGTGATGTGACATGTGGAAATTTGATTGAGGGTCTGAACTCTGAAAGTAACTCAAAATTCTCCAGGAACATCACATGTGTTACATAGCTCTTCTTTCAGCATGTCCTCTTACAGTGACTGTTTCTGACTCTCCTGAGTCCTTGTCTAAAAATACTTTAATGACTAGAAAATTGCTCATAATCTTTGATTAATATGATTCTTTTGTTGCTGAAAATGAATTGATCTTGTGCTAGCAAATTAACTACTTAATAGGAATATTATACTTTACATGGTCCTGGTTCCTCACACCCTAAGAGTTGATTTCAGTAAAGTGGCTGACATTAATTTAGGTGGTCTTGCTGACACACTATCTATATGTAGAGAGGTTTCTTGGTCTTTTCTATGTGCACTGGGATAACTCAGTTTACAGTAACAAATTACAGTTTTGCATCACATATAAAAAGAATAAGGCAATGAACGAGGCATCCAACCATCTGCCCAAAACCAGAGTTCTAACAAGCAGTCTGCACTGCTTTTAGAGTTAGAACCAGGTCACCAATACAGTAAAAAACCCTTGGGTTTTGGTGTTTTTTTCCCAGGGTCTCAGAGGACTTTTCTTCTACTATTTACCTAGTGGCGCAGAAGTACATATTTGCCATATATGACATTGCTGGTGAATGTTGTTAACAGTTTTTGCTTGTGACTGGTCTATCATGAGAACTGATACAGACCAGGTGTCACCTTTTCATTCAGATCAAGCCTACACTTGATAACTCATTTTGTGCTATGCAAGAAACCAGTGTTGGTTTTCTCAGCCACAGCACATAGTAATTACTTTTAAAGTACACTAATACAGAATTTACCAGAACTGTACATTTAAAAGTGCACTGGTATTAACAAATAAACAGATGACAACTGGGCTGAAAAATCATCTAGCCTTGAAATTATAGGAACAACAATGAAGAAAAATTAGAACAGCAAATATAAGACCTTGCAAACGAAGCACTTCAAATGCACCTCTATGCATCTAAGATTAGTTTGTCTGATTTATCCTACATGATAGAATTGTTTTCAGGAGTGAAGATTAATTGTATTATGGTGCTCTTGACATCCTATTTTTCCGATCCATTTGCCAGAGAGATGCTTTTAACTTTTTCATTACAAAGCTTTTACTATTATAACTTTCACCTGCTGAGCTTAGGCAACTAGCAATAATCTGAAAATGCTTTTCTCATTGAAACTATCTTTTTATATTGTTCTCATTGTATTTGAGCACATCTATTTTATGAGAATGTACATATGCAAAACATGGATGACTAATATGAAAGTTACTTCATGCTTATTTTTAAAAGTATGATCAGGTGGCTTCATTTTCTAAAGCTGAATTTGTAGGTTCCTGATGACTTAACACAGATGTTTTATGTGATGTGAAGGTGGTTGTTTTGCAAGGGAAAAGGTAATTGTCATTTTGCACACTTTGTGTTAGGGAATTGCAGCAAACCAATGGTTGGCTGAATGAAAGCATCACCTGCCCGCCAACTCTGCTGAAGTTGTCGTAGGAGGGGATACTTCATGTTTACTTGAGAGTGAGAACCTGTGAAAGCCCTTTCAAATGGTCTTTAACACAAATATTGCTCTAGCAATCATCTCAAGAATGATGCACTTCTAAAAAAAATTAAAGATGGAAAAAAAGGCAATTTGTTTCCCTTCTGGGATGTGTAGAATTGTTTTGAAAATGTCTTTGTTGAAATAAAAGGAAGTTATTGGGGGAAAAAAGCCACAACCTTAAATGTTTTATGAGGGTGAATGGTTTTCAAATACAAATACCTTTGTATTTGAAAGGTATTAATTTTATGTAACTGAAAATCCAGGGCAACTCCCATATTCACAGGAATCTCCACATCTGAATATATGAAAAGTACATGAAACAAACATTTTGGAGTTCTCATTCCTTTGGATTGGATCTTGATTAGGATGATGGACCCTTATTCTAAGAAGAGTGTATCTTGGGGATATTGAAGTTCCTTTCTCGCTTCTGTCACTTTTTGCTGTCTATTCCTTGAAGGACTCTAGCAGGTTGGAGGGAACATGAATGTGGTGTACAACACCCAGGACTGCAGTAGTAGGTTGTGGCTGAAGCAGAGGTGGCCCATCATCCTTCAGGGTGTTGCGGGGGAGCCCGAGTGCTCTGACAAGCCAATCTGCCTTGTATACTGTGTGGGTTAAGCACACAGCTGCATCTGTATAAGGCTGTTATTCCTCACTAGAAATGATGGGATGACTCCTGTGTACGTGTGCAGTATAAATACTTGGGGAAAATGCTTTGGGATGAAAGACATAATGATCTGATATTATTAAAATGTCAGGTAGCTCTGGGCATTGAAGAACTGTCTCCCTGTGGAGCTCATATGAAATTTAAAGTCAAAAAACTTTTGTGATTTGCTGAGTGGGTGGCTGAATAGGTTTTATCATTGTGTCTCAGAGTTCTCTCTTCTCCTCTGTCAGATGATGAGAATTCACTCCAATCAAAAGTCAAGTTACGATGCTACTCTGACACTTTTAATTAAGGACAAGGGAAGTGGTGTGATTTCTTACTGCACATTAACAAAGGGGTTACTGCTACAGCCCAGATCTGCTTCAAGTAGCACAGTCCATGTCAGAATACATCTCGATCTGCTGTAGCCATTTGCCCCCCGTAGGGTTAGATCGTGGCTGACACTGCAGAGACTGTGATTCAGCCAGCACCGTGCTAATGAAACTCTATTGCTGTCCTCTAATGTGCCGAACGAGGGCTGGGGCAGTGAAGGGGGGAACTCAGGGGGACTTGATCTATCAGTGTATAAGAACTTCTGAAGGCTGAGCAGGCTTTTTGATAAGATGGTCCTAAAGAGACAGTTCAACTTCTGTTATTTTTCAGGACTCACGGTACTGAATTCATGAGGTGGTCATTCCTCATGCCTGCCGTGGTAAGCAGGAAAGCTGCTGATGGGCAAACAGTCATAGCTGCTAGGATTTATCATACTCCACATGCCTTAAATTGAAGGAAATGAGAAGAAATGAGTGATGGAAGGGCTACAAATAAATGTCTGGAATGGAAAAGCCAGGGAGTAGAAAGAGGCACGGCCACTCCTCACCCCCCAGTCCTGGCCCCACCACAACAGAAGAACCTGAATACAGACAGTAAATGGGTCTGTCTTATCCCCGGGGGCTTTATGCCTCACTCCAATCAGGGCGCAGGGTTCTTGAACCTTCTAACATCATAACACACCCATGATGAGAAACCAAACCCCACGTCTCTCTCTCCTCAAGGCACTATCCTCATCCTTGCACTGCACCATTACTCTTGCTTGTTCTCTTCAGACAATTAACTGCATTTGTTAAATGAATTAGTTGACCGAATACAGTCTTGCGAAGGGGAGCAGTTACAACAGAGGGGCTGGAGAGTGCATGTAGCTCATGCTCTTCTTGAGAAATGCAGCTTTGAACCTTCTCGGGTGGAGGAGAGAAGCAAACCCCAACTTCTGGTATCCCCCGCAAGGGACATAAAGCTTGAGCTTTCGGGTACGGAAATGCTGCCAGCACCTCTCCCTGCCCTCAAACGCACCCAGCTGCTGTCACCTCACTTTTTGCAGTACCCGCCTGCTCCCACGTGCTCCAGAAATGCCTGCTGCAAGGCCAGAGGACCCCAGCCAAGCTGAGGCAGCTACTCCCTGGCTCACGTCAGCTTGCTGAGGCTGAGGTTCACAGCTTCCAAACGCCAGGAACCCAGGAAGCTCAGATGGAAGAGACACACACGTATCCTGATGTGTGCAAGCCCTGCACTGGGGTTTTCTGGCCCAAATTGCTTTTATATTGGCCATGTAGAGCACATTTCTTACCACAAGCCTGTGTTGTCCTGCGGACAGGAAGGTTTTTGAAGAGTGGGCTGGCCAGGAAATGGCTGTTACACTTACAAGGAAGTGAAGCAAAAGCATCAGCAATCACTTGGGATCTCCATCAGTAAAGGCGACCAACTTTTGCCCGTAGTCCGGAACCACTGGGATGATTTAAAGAGCCTTGCACTCTTCTGGCTCCTTCTCCTCTCCCTGTGTTCAATGGCCCTTTTCATCTCACCTGGCTTGTTGTGAGGCAGTCACACAGCACAGAGGTGCCCCATCCTATGGCAGGTGTGTACTAACACATACACTGGCACGGGATGTTCACAGCAGGTACCCTTGGGTGCTTCTATTAAAGGTTTGCATAGTGAAGTACAAGAACTGAACTCTGATGAGTTTGATGGAATTACAGACTTCTCCAAAAATTGAAGGGGGTTAGCGTTTTAAACCTTTGCCCAGCTTGTTGCAAAAATGAACGTCATTTAGGAGCTGTCTTTACTTGTCTTTGGTAAGGTCGTCAATGATTAACCATACTATGTGAAATGAGAAGACTAGAGTGTAGTTAGGAATAACTTTCAGTGTAGCATAAAGTGAGCAATTTATTAAAATTGTTGAAATATTTCACCCAGAGTATACTCCTCCTCAGAGTCAGGGATCATCTGGTAACTGCTTGAAAAGCAGATACAGAAAGGAAAAATTAAAGGAAGAATCAACATCAGATGTAAGACGCTTGGTTGAACTTGAGAAATGCTCTGATAACAGCTTCAAGCATTCAAATGGAAAAATACAGCCCTACTTAATATTATTGATTTCATGTCTGGAGAAAAACCCACAGAATATTGTGTCCAAGCTGCTGGAGACGCTAACTGGAGGCAGACAGATGAATGAGGTCAAAGTCATGACTTTGTTCAAACAATGAAACTCAAACAGAAAAAAAAGCTGGCAAAAAGACTTGTTGTGAAATCAGTTTCACACTCTGAAATATATTTATTTTATTATGCCTTGGTGATAATGAAGTAACCCTATAAGTCTTTTGGTGAAATCCTGGCTTTTTAATCTGATGGGAATTTAATTATTGACTTCAGCAGAGTCAGGACTTTACCATGCAATTGCAATCTGGGCATTCAAAATGCTTCTGCAGCCGTGATGTATCTCTTGCTTTGGTCTGAATTTGGAGGACTGATACTCTTGACTACCATTTTATGATACTTTTACAAAGGGTAGGAGTTATTCAAGGGACCTGTCCTCCATTTAAGGAGGGCAGATAGCTGTCAAGGGAGAGCACCAAACTCCTGGAAGAAGATCACTGAGTACTTCTAAAATGAGGCTTGTGTTAAAAAAAAAAAGAAATCTCCCTTTCTCCATTAACAATAGAGGGATACCATGGATGTTAACCTTCCCACCACCAAAATAGGGATATAGTCATCCAGGTTATATAACTGCCTTTGCATGCAGTGCCCTATGTATACTGAACTCAGCAGTGAGCAAAAGGAGATCTCGGATCAAAACACAGAATTAACCTATATACAAGGGGCTCCACAGAAAGCCACTGAACTTACAGAAACAGTGGAAGAATAAATTGCTTTTATAGTTAGCCACAAAACATGTGATTAGCATTTTCAGTTTGCAAAATGTTCTCTACTCGAGCACACCTCCCAAGCAAGATTTTTTTTCATGTTGGGACTAATCAGGTCCCAAGAGTCTGGGAACATCCCGGAGGAGCATCATATCGGAAATTATAATTGTCCATTGTCCATTATTTTCTCTTCAGTTAAGACAGAGATATGAATTAAATATCATTATATGCAGCAATGAAGAGGAAATTAAAAGGAGGGCTGATTAGAAGCAAGAAGCAATCTTTTCCTAACAGCAAGGCTGAAGGAAATGAATGCTCAGTGACAGCACCTCTGGCAATCCTGGGCGTCAAAGTCTCTGTTAACGCCAGGCCAGGATCCCTGGCTCTATGTACTGCTTCAGCCTGACATTTGGCCTTTCCTGCCACAGAGTATAGCTGGGAAATGTCAACAGCCATAACAAATACTACTGCATGTACCTGGCAAGTCACTCACGAAACACCCTTATGACTGTTTACAGAGCCTTGTAAGATGGTTTTCCTTTCTGGAAATAACAGATGTACTGGTAATACACTAAAGTTTCTAGTTTTTTCCCCCCAGATTTGTGCGTGAACTGCCATGGCAGGGAGAATAACATGGCAGTTCTCCAGCCTCTTAGTTAACTGTGATCAATTCTCCTGCAAAAACAAGACAGGAAAAAATTAAGATTGGTTCATTTATAGTTTGGGCACATTTCAGGATGGATATTCTTATTTTTCCAAAGGTGCTCAGTTCCTTGTTTCCCTTTCAGGATGGTCTCACATAATGGAAATGTAGAAGACACACCAGAATAAGTCTAAGTATATATTTTCATCTGTATCTGCTTTTGCAAAGAAAGATATTTTCAGGTTTTATTTTAAGAAACAATATTTTCTAGTGTAAGATATGATGCAGATGACTGCCATCAGCAGAAAGCCTCAGGACTTCAGAAAATGATCTTTTTAAGATTATGGTATGGGCTTTCATGACGTGTATGCAGTGTGCCTAAAGTTTCTACTGTCCTTTCTGGGATCCTGATTTTCTGCAAAGTAATCTAAATATGCCATAGTGTGAAGATTAGATTGTGTGTTCAATGTATAGACATACATTGCCATTTTTCCTTACCAACACCTCCCACTATTGCTCTGCATGTAAAGGTATTTCATTTGCTGAATTCAACCTGTCAACTGTAACAAATATGTCCTAATCCCATTATATGCATCACAGTTCACTAACAACCACGTAGGAGCCACCAAGCCTTTCTCTCTTTGATCATCCCAGACCTACACACTAGCCAAGGGCAAGAACCATGAAGTCTGCTGAGAATAGATGTGGAGAGACAACCTTCAAGGCACAACACCTGAGCACTACATATTTGATATGTGACAATTGTTTAAAAGGTACCTCAACTCCCATTTTACAAAGTTCATTACTGTAGCAATTACTTTATCATCTATTCTTTCCCTGTATTTCTCTATTTCCATTTATGCTGCTATGTCTTGTCTGATTTCATGGTGGCATAATTTTTGAATACATGGCTGCAACTGTGACTTAATAATTGTAGCTTTCTGGTTTCCCTCTTCACCATTAAGTTAGGTATTGACTTCTTTTCTTAGGAGTCTAATACAGCTATGAGATCATCATGCAAAGAGCTCAAGGCACAGAGGAGCAGAAAATAGAGTTTCTATTCTATGGAAAATTCAGGCATTTAACCAATTCCTGCAATTACAAACTGGAACAAGACATTACATTTTGAAAAATTTACCATTAAACAAAGATTCTGAAATATTTTGTTTTAGGTATCTGGGAATGATGTACTGAAACACTCTATTTAGGCAATTGAAATGTTTCATTTTAATGCTATTTCAATCTTTGTATTATATAAAAATAAGACTTTCGGGCTCTTCAGTTTTATCCAGTTACATATAAGCCCGAATGTAAAAATTGAAGCATTTAGGTAATTTTCCTTTAAAACATTTCAATCTTGCCAAACATCATTTCATCCACATTTTTGGAGAGGAAGCAAGTTCCTTTAGAAAGTTTAAGTCTTACAATTCTAAATTCCTTTAGGAAACCTGCAACCAGCTGTTGTACAAAGACAAGCTTTTAGGTAGCAAATGTGAGCATTTCAAGATCATGAGTGGATTAATGTCTTTATTTTGGTTTGCAAACAGAATCTTTCAAAGGGGCCATGAGATCCTGTGCAGACAGACTGCAATTGCAGATTTGCTGGAGCTATCAGACAATATCGGATGTCTCCTGTCCAAATGCTGAGAGCTATGAGGCTCTATCGACTGCACTGCAGAAACAGGCCACAATGAATGCGATTCAGGAAAGGATTAAAAAAGAGAGGACAACATTTCCTTATCACAAAGCAGTTCACAAAAACCTTCCATGCAGGTTTAAAATAAAACTGCTTTCCTGGCTGTGCCATTAGACAGCACATTGACTAAAATAGATGGTAAAATACATTAGTGTTCAGACTGTTGCTAGTTCTCTTGGCTAGGAGGAAGATATCATATATCATCAGTTTTAATTTTCATACGTTTATGACAAAGCACAAAGCTGCACGGTTTGGATGACAAACACAGCAGGAAAGTTTTCCTTTTTTTCTCTCTCCCCTTACCCAAATTGCTGTTTTGACTGCAATCATTAAGGGAATAGCAGAAGCATTTTTTGGCAGCAGGTTTTAAAACACATGACCTTAACAAGTCCTGTAACGATTTTGGAGAAAATAATGACTTAATGAATTAATTTCGTCCTCTTGTGCAAATTAGCTGTTTTCAAATTATACACGTGTATATGAATCACTTCACTCAGAACTGAAATACGGCCCGGCTTGCTCAGCTGCAAGGTGGCAGCCACAAAGGCAAACGGTATAACTTTGTAGCTTGAGTAATCCTGGACAGGACACTAAGGCAAAGCATTTCTCTTGCAGTCGTTTCCATGGTATCTTTAACACCCACATACAGCAAGTAGGACATTGGTTGTTAAAGTCTCATCCAAATAAATCCTACAAAGTAAATTGCACGGAACCCAATTTATCTACCTCGAAATTAAGTTTGCTGGGATTTGAACCTGTGGCTTCAGGAAAAAAACCAGACACTTCAAACCTGATGTGCAAATCATTCATCCGTTCTATCAGCTTTAAGACATAAATAGTAAATTTGAGGCCATATGCATGCATATATATATCTAAACCTATACATGGATAGCTGTACCTACATTTGCCTGAGATTCATCGTGCCCATTGATTTCTGCTAATTCCTTGGCGCTTTTTAACTGCAAAGAGTAAACAAAAAACAAAACAGAACAAAACAAGCACATTACTTGAGTATTTCACACAGTTATCTTTGATTTATTTGAAGGAGCATTTTATAAAGCTTCCAATGAGAAAAACAGATGGAGCATATAATTCTAATGGGTTTTTGCTCAAACCATTTTGAAACTAACACACTTAAGGCTTGATAGGTTGGCAAAAAGAAAAAAAAAAAGAAAAATAATAAGACTGGGTCATTATTTTTTAAATAATAAGATTAGAAAGTAGTTTCAAGGCATAAAAAGTGTACAGAATTGACTCTCAAGAATAATAAACTATTTCATTTCCCATTCTTGTTGCTATTAATTTAAACTTTACAATATTTGCAAGTTGCCACTAGCTAAATAGTGTTTTGCTAATGATTACTTTTGTATGATATATTTTGAGCTGTTCAAGATGCCAAAGTCCTACTGTACGTTTCCTTCCTAGGAAGGAAGCACCTAAATAACTGATATGGCTCCCGGGTATGACAGAAACAGAGGTGAAGGGAAGATCAGCTCTTTTATTTAACCAGTGGCAGGAAGAGGTGAGGAGACACTGCCAATTCCAGATGTATGGTTTGATCCAAAACTTTTTTTTTCCTCTTGGATTAGCTTTTTGGGGAAAATCCAGGGTTACACTGGGGATTGTAAAAATCATTCCCAAGAGATTTAAGAAATGTTCTAGCTCCCATCTTAAGCCACAGTAAAATATGCAGTTGTTCATCCTGTGGTTGAGCAAACACAGAAAGGAGGAGACACTGCAGCTCTCCTGAGCCTATAAGCCACGGAGGTTTGTACACTTAAATGAAGTGCTCAGAACCATTTACTCTTTTGGTAAATCTCTGAAGAGTCATGCTTTTATTCTAACTTAATTCAGAATAGATATCTGGGGTGGAGGGAAGATGGGGAACAATAAACAGAACTTTCCTCTGCATTCCTTGTTTTTTGCCAAAGAAGCTGGGGTTGACGTAACTGTTAATGATACAGCTGTGATCCTGAATGGCAACAGTCCTAAAATCCAGGACATGGAACACTGTCATGTTTCCATTAGGTGTCTGACTCAGAAGTGTTGGAGGACTACCACCCTAGGGTGGCTAGGTTATCTCCATCATCTTTTTGCCGTGTGGCAGCAACAGGTAAACTGTGTGTGATTGAGTTCCCGGCTTCTCACAGTTTCCCATGTGACAATTAAGGTAAGCAGGCCACGGTCTCTGCGTACCTCATTACGCAGGGCTGTAAACTGCACCAGTTCAGGAGCTGCTGCTGGAGCCACTAAACGGGTCCTGAAGGAGAGGGAAGGTGGTAATCCCTGATAAAGCAGTGCAAAGAACAGCTGGGGACTGCAGGCTCATCAGGTGTCCTGGTTCAATTCACTGATGCTCATCTTTCAATACCCTCGAAAAGTCTGGAATTTATACTGACAGCAGGGTGATGCATTTCCAATGAATGCTACATGTTTTCCCTGCACTGGAAAAAATAACCATCCTGTGAAACCACCTCACTGTGAGAGTGGCTGGCAGGAACAAGCCGAGATGGCTACTTGCAGCCAAGCACCAAAGTTAGGTATTTCTGCATCGTGGTGAGACTAAAAGAGCATTTACCCGATTCTGCCAATTCTTCATTATAGAAATTCACCTTATGTGAGCAGTGCTGTTGAGTACAGCTGAATCACTCGTCTGCATATGAGGTCAGGAGAGCGTGCTTGGGTGTGTAAAACTGCTCTTCACGCTCACGTCACGTCCTGAGCCCTCGAGGAGTGCTGCTCATGACCTACCTTTCGCCTTTCCTTTCCCAGGCTGACAGAGTGCCGCCACCCCTTGGTGGCTGCCGGCTCCTTGGGCAACGCTCGGCGTGCATCCTGCTGGTGACATACCACCTCCCCGTCACCCGCACGTGTGTTTGACGGGAGAGTGGGCTCAGCCTCTGGCCTACGTTGGTCTGGCAGGCTTTTACCCCACCATGGTTTCCCACCAGCACTGCCCCAGCACTGCTCCACCGGTTAATCTAACCGTAATGCAGACAGGTTGCTTGAGCATTTCAATCTTTTTTTTTGTGTGCCAGGCTTTGAAAAGGATGCCAGAGCTCAGGCAAGAAGGTGCTAGAATCCACCTCTACACCAGGATTGCTGCAGCAGGATGTGAAGGTGAACTGGTGGAGATAATGGTGGAAAACTTGGGGGTAGAAAATGTGCAGCTGCATTCCCCCAGACTAAAGGGGTAAAGTCCCTTTTTTTCCAATATTGTTTTTTTTTCTAAATTCAAATTTAAATTATGTTCTTCTCTCATATCCTAAAAAGTGAAATCTTGGAATAGGAACCTCAGAAAAACATACAATATTGGAAAAACAGGACTTGCCTTACGCCCTAGGCAGGCTCCATCACGGGTCGGTGGCGAGTGTGATGTTACCAGCAGAAAGCATGCTGAGGCAACACACTGACCTAGTGCCACTAACAACCAAGGGCCTGCCTGGAAGCAAAGGAGAAGGGTTGAGGAGTTAGAAGTCTCGGATATGTCTCATGCCACGGTGGGGTAGGTCTGACTCAAACCAGTGGGCATGGATCCCTCTGGCAACCAGAGCTGGCGGCCACGGGCCGGATCTGATCCAGAAGCCCTTTGGCTACGGTAATGCAATATGGTGCACAAGCAACTGGGACTTCTCCCAGCGGGATGTCCCAGCCTGGACACAGCTGGGTTGGTACAACTGGATGCGCGCGAGACGCGCTGAGCCAGCAGACGCGCGCAGACACAGCTGCACCTCCCCACGCAGGGTGGGATCCCGCTGCCAGCTTGAGATGAAAAGGCGGATTTTAGCAAACTATTCACAAAACCAAGCCATACAATCGAGGCGGGAGCCCGGCGCTATTTGTTTTTGAAAGAAATGTTCATATTTACCTGACTCCGCCGGATGATTCTCCATACCCGTTGTGGACAAAACACACAGAGGAGCTGTGCTGCTTGCAAATGAAAGCTGTGAGCCTTGGCAAGTGGGGGACATTATTGCCACGGCTTCTGCCATCCTGGGAAGTTTTGGAATCGCTTCAGGGTTGTTGGAGAAGCCCACTGGCTGCGTAGCGCTCCTTAGGAATTCTGGCTACTTACGGTCTTGGCCTTAGGTGTGTTTCCGAGCTAATTCTCAAAAGAAATGCAGATCCATCCTGCCTTTCTTCCAGCTACAGTTTCGTCTGTCTGCCTAGCATGAGCGCACGTTTGATTTGCAATTAGTAGGAGTCTGCAGAGATCCAAAAGTCTGCCCTGGTGGTCCCTACTGGGGCCTAGCATTGTAAGATCTTCCTACAGGTTTTTGCAGCATTTAATTGCTACCAAGATATAGAATAACTTAATGAAATGTCATTATTTCTTTTTTTTTAAATATTTTATAATGCTATACCTTGAATGCCCTGTAAAAATGTAAATGAGATGCAATTAACTCAAGAGATCTGGTGGATTCTCTGTTTATATTCCGTCATTACCAAATCCATTCTTCCTGATTTTTTTTGTAAGTCTTCAAGACGTTTTATGTAAGTCTTGCACCAGCTCTCATTTAGAACGTTATCTTTGCAACTGTAAGTGCTAAGAACATGTATCTGAACATAAAAGCTTTATTTTTCACAGAATCTAAATTATTAGTTTCTAGAATATAGTTGTCACTAGATATGTTCAAAGACAAATGTTGGATGTGGAACAATGTCACAGTTTTCATAATGAGCATTAAAAAATTCTGAAATAAGCATAATTTACTTTTCCCAATATGTACATTAAATGTACAAATCTGTTTGCAGACATATTCAGACATACATGATGAAAAATCTTGAACGTAAGAATTACCAGCATTTTGAATCTCTGCCATCTAAGCAATTGCGATCCCACAGCCTTTAGACTGCAAATACTCAACCAGTTCACTAAAAATTTCAGCTTAAAGTTTATATAGAAAGGATTAAAATAAGGTCTCAAAGCAGAGACCGTGCCTGCGCAGCACGGGTGTGGGCTTGTGATTTCAGTGTGTCCAAGCCATGTGGTCTGTACAGACAACGTGTATTTGTGCACACTGTGCTTGCACAAAATGCACTGTTTCATCTCCAGATTTACAGATTTAGCACCAGATTTTCTTTTTGTTGTGTAACTATCCATCTTACCATGCTACCGTGCAATACTATCAAATACGCATCTCAGTGTCATAGAACACCTTAGTATCAAAGAAGGTATAATCAGATTTACAGGGTTTTGCTGCTCACTGCTTAAATAATTGCTTTGATAACTACTTTTTTTTTTTTGCCATTATGAGAAAGGTTTTTGTTTACTCTCATCTGTATGAATAACACAGGAGATGCCAAGCTCTTTTTCTTCAATATCTTAAAAGAAAGAGCTGTGTTCTTTTAAATATGTTTACTTTTCAGGTATATTTAACTTTCACAACTTTTTTTTTTTTTTTTTTTAATTCAGAGTGAAAACATGCATCACTGATATCTATGTAGAATAACGTAAGAGGAAATGTTACTCAAGACATGAAATTCAATATTAGATAGTATAAAATAAGGGTCCCTTTTCACTGTGGTTTCTCAAACTCTGTGTTAGCCTCAGCTGCCTTCACAAATGCTAATCGGAACAGCCAAACAGGCCACATAAGGTTATGTCTTGCTCACAGCACAGTCAGCGGTCAAACTCCTATGGATTTTGGAGGTGAAGCCATGAGTCCTCCATCTCCTGAGCATGCCTAAACTAGCATTTTAATCCCACCAACAGCACTTACCTGTTCCTGCAGGACTTTAAGCATCGCTTGTGTATGTGTTTGCTCTTCCTTGGCTTGCTCCAGTTCAGATTTTTTGTTATTTAATTCTTCCTGTATGCTCAGCAATTGCTGCACAAACAAAAGAAGTTTCTGGTTAGCACCATCTGGATCCAAAGCAGTTTTAAATCCTGTTTGATAAATCCTCATTTCAAACAACGCTTTGCAGCCTGCTCCTACATTTATTATTGTTGCATAATCTGCTGTGTCTAAATGGACCAGAGGTAAATTATTTTCATCTGCATCTCCTTCTGCAGCAGTGGTCCACGAGTAGTGCATCTGTTAATGTGTGTTAAGCTATTTGCTACACTAAAGTAGAAACTCCTGGTACAGTATATCACCCACAGAGCGACTGTCACATTCATCTGAACCAAAATCTTATTTGTAGAAGCATATGCGGTGGTTTTAATAATGCTAGGGTAAACACTATGGTACATAAACAATTTAAAAGCACAGCCCTTTAATATAATTAGTCATTGGCCCACAGCCATTTTCATTCTATGCAAAGCAATATTCTGGAAAGCTTTCACACTGAGTTGCCAAGAGGACAAAAGCTTTCTTTTTTTCCCCTTGTGCTGTGATATTTTATTAGTTCAGGAAGACTGATGTCCTATAATCAATATATCAGCCAGGAAGTCTGCCGATCCGAATTGTCAAAACAGAAAAGCTATGACCAAACCCTATTCTGGGATGTAGGGACATCTTTAAAAGCCCACGTCCCCTGGTCTTGGCTAGCTTTAGGTTCTGCCTAGATTTATTGTGACTGTCAAGAGCAGGTCAGTAGATTTAATTAATTCTGAAACGATTATGTATTTTTGTATTGATGTGATGAATGTTAGACACTGCTGAAGAGCAAGGGAGATAAACATGAGATTAAAAAGGAGTTTATGGCGTTTTCCCTTAGTGATCAAGAAAGAAAACTCTGATTTGCTGGGGCAACATATTACTTGTAAGCACACTCCTTTTTAAGGCGTAGTTGGATGAGGAATTCCTGTACTAACTTGCGTTACTGATCTAACTATGTATCTAAGTATCTAAAGCCTAGTTTATGCTTGTGCTTAGGACTGGTAACTCTGACTCAGACTGATGTTGCAGGTGTTCAGCATCTTGCTAAGTTACAGATAGCAAACCTAGAAATAGTCCCTGGCCTCGTTCTACTGCACTGGGAGACCCAGGCATCAAAGGACTTGGCAGCAGTATCATTTTCAGAGCTGCTTGGAAACAGATGACATTTCAGGGACTGATGGAGTTACTGGTAGTGTATTTCTGTTGTAAGTGAACACCAATATGATGGATTAATTCAGCCACTGAAGTAAAAATACATGTGGGTATATGTCTGATTATATCTCACACACTCTACAGTCCAGCTGGGTTAGGTTTTTTGATGGATCTTGCCACCTGGACTGCTCCCTGGGAGCCTCCAAAAGACATTCAGTTGTGTGTATTCACTCTACCACAGCACAAGAGCGTTTCAAACTACAAGATTTTACATGAAATAACAAGATCTGTTCCACTGAGACTCTTGCCCAACCAACTTTTTCATGGGAAGCTCTGCTTCTGGCATTTCCTCACCAGGGATGGATTGCCACCTCACGTCTATGTTCATTTTGCCTGTTGTGTACTACTCCCTACATTTGCAGAAGATACACTGAATTTGTGTATACTGTCACCTGTCACACACTGATACCCATGCAAGTCCTTAGCACAATTTCCAGACATTTCATAACCTTTTAGCCCCGAGGGGACCATTTGGTCACCTCATGTAACCTCCTGTTATTACAGACCACTAAGCCTCACCCAGGATAGCTCTAGCTGATATCTGCAGTTTAGAAAAAAGGGACTCCAATCCTCAGAAGAGAAGCAGAGCTACAAGACACCAGAAAGATAGCATAAGCCCTTTTGAGGGTCATTGACACCCTTGAAGGGTCAAGCTGAGACGCCTGAGGTTTGGTAAACAGATGTGTCACCTAATACGGGCTGGGAAATGTTCTCTCCTTCCCAGGTGCAACCTGTTTGACCTTACACACCTGAACATGGCAAGGATTGTTAAGAGAAAGGAGTCTTTGCTCCCCACCGCAGAGTCTTCAAGCAGTTTTGTCTCAACAGTGTGGCCGGCCTCTGATGATTCAGAGGGCTGAACCACAATGAATGAAATGATCCTCACACCAAGCCAGGAATGCATCTAGCCAGTTATGTGATGGGGGAGCGAAGCCCTTCTTTGTGTTCCCAGGCAATCAGATGAAACCTTGAAGCATGGATTTGATTACTATCATTGTCTCAGTGCAGTGCTACAAGTACTTAGGGAGTCTGAGGAGGATCTTACAAGAAATGTTGTTTGCTCCACAGCCTCTGAAGGAAGTGAATAGCCATGCATATACAAGGAGAACATCACCACCGTCCGGACTGTACCTTCATCCCGATTCAGGGATTTTACTCCAGCTTCTAGGAGAAACCCTAGAGCCCATCCTTCTGAACAGTATAAACTCCTATCTGGAAGATCTCAAGTGAGTTTTCAGTCCGTCTCTGCCCCGGAAAGCCTTTTCACTGCTGAATGACTTTTACAATGGGACATCAAGTTTCACTTATGGGTTGAACTTGTTACTTTTCCACCAGACCTGAAATCTCCTTCCCCATCCTACCCGCACCCTCCACATGGTTCTGCCATGGCCAAGTTCTACATACCGCAGACAGGCTTACAAACGTCCGCTGTTTTATTTTCACATCTCCCACTGCAATCTCCCACTGTGATTTAATCTAATTATATCCCTCTTCCTTTAATCCCAACTTTTTCTGTTTTGTGATTGAGGCAATTTTTCCAAAACTGTCTGGGTATGGGAGGAAGTGGTGTGGAAGACACTCTCTGAGAGCACAAGAGAGAGAGATGCTCTCTGCTCTGCACCTTTGTATTTGGCTCTGGACCAGCCATGAGCAGGAATCCCAGGAAAACATCCAAGATGCTCAGTCTCCCCATAGTAAGAGCATGTGCATTCTGGTTGCAGTATGAGCTGCAGTACACTTGATATGAGATAAAACCTTCCAGCAGTATTAATGTTTAAACTGTCATAGAGTCATAGAATAGTTTGGATTGGAAGGGATTTTTAAGGTCATCTATCCAACCTCACTGCAATGAGCAGGGACATCTTCAACTAGATCAGATTGCTGAGAGCCCCATTCAACCTCACTTTGAATGTTTCCAGGGATCTATGGGGCATCTACGACTTCTCTGGGCAACCTGTGTCAGTCTTTCACCAATCTCATGGTGAAACACTCATAGACTTATATCTAATCTAAATCTACCCTCTTTTAGTTTAAAACATTACACCATTTCCTATCACAACAGGCCCTCCAAAAAAGTCTGTCCCCATCTTCCTTATAAGCCCCCTTGAAATACTGGAAGGCTGCAATAAGGTCTCCCCAGAGCCTCCTCTCCTCCAGGCTGAACAACCCCAACTCTCTCAGCCTGTTCTCACAGCAGAGGTGTTCCATTCCTCGGATCATTTTTGTGGCCCCTCTCTGGACCCTCTCCAGCAGGTCCATGTCTTTCCTGTGCTGAGGGCTCCAGAGCTGGATGCAGGACTCCAGGTGGGGTCTCACCAGAGGGGAGTAAAGGGGCAGAATCACCTCCCTTGACCTGCTGGCCACGCTGCTTTGGATGCAGCCCAGAAGATGGTTGGCCTTCTGGGCTGCGAGGGCACATTGCTGGCTCATGTCCAGCTTTTCATCCACCAGTACCCCCAAGCCCTTCTCGGCAGAGCTGCTCTCGATCCCTTCATCCCCCAGCCTGTATTGGTACTGGGGGTTGCCCTGACCCAAGGCCTTGTTGAACCTCATGAGGTTCACATGGGCCCAACTGCTGTCAACTACTGCAGGCTTACTGTGTGTGCGTAGGCTTATGTTTTCAAAGACAGCAAATGGGTCTTATTTTAATGGGAGTGGAAAACAGAGTATCTGTAACAAAGGTACCATGTTCCCACTCATACATAAGGTTTTTCATTCACAGAACTGGGACCTTCCCATCCAACCCCCAAAGACACTAGAATTTTTTTAAACCTTGTAGCCATCCCCCAGGTGTTTAACCTTCTTTTTTTTTCTCTCCCTCATATTTATCTCCAAAAGCTGCAGAACCTGCTCATTTTACATGGGTCAGGTTCTGAGATTTCTTTTTCCTGAGTGGTTGATGCCACCACCAGGAAGTTGTAACAAGGAGTTATACCTGCCAAACAGCATATTTTTCCCTTCTGGTTTCATTTTTGAAAATGAAGAAATAGCTTTGAGTAAAAAAAAATATCAGTCTGAGACAGATGAACAGCCTGAAAAATTTCAGCACAAACACGTGATGTTTGGCAAAATTAGAAGCAAATGGGAAGAGGATTTTATACTGGCAGGAATGAGGCAAGTTTCATAACACGGACTGCTGTCATGCCTGCTTATTAACAGACAGCCTCTCTGTAAAGATTGTAATGAATGATGCCAAGATGATGGTATTTAATTATTTAAAATTATTTTGTTTTTCACATAAATGTTCTTATTAAAAATTGATCCTATAGCTATTTCTTCTGCCCTTCAGATTGCTTGCAAGTGTACACCTCAATCAATTAAATTGTTCTTGATTTTAATGTCTGTGCTGTTCTGATACTGTTCCACCTACTTTGCTATCTCATCCAGCGTTTCTGCCAGAGCTTCCCCCCATGGCCACCCACCCACACAGCATTTGCTACCTGGCTTCCCACCTGTTATATCCTGCTGGCTTGTCCCAGAGCTACTGCCAGCACAGCTATCAAAGTGTCCCTTCCTTCAACCTTGTCTCACCTCTCTGGCCATTCCCTTTAAGCCCTGATGTCCCCAACTTTGTGGCACAGGCATGGCATTCAGACAGCAGTTCCCCAGTTTCCTCAGGCAAAGTAGCAACTTGTTGGTCACACAGCCAGGAAATTCCTGGTTCATTCTTCTGTTGCCTTCCCAGTGGTCCCCAGTGTGCAATTCTTTATGTCTCTGAGGGTCCCCTACAAGGTATGCAAGAGTCTTTTCCATGACCCAAAATCCCAGTGTCAGGAAGCAGAAAAGCATCTCACGGTGCTCACAGCAGCTCTGAGGATCCTAGGGAGAAGCGTCTGCACAGCGTAGAGCTCCACCAGCATCAGTCTGGAGGCTCAGCTGGACTACATGCAACCAAAACCATTTGTCACCATGGCTTCCAGGTTGTCCCTAAGGGATAAAGCAGTGTAGTAGGTCCAGATCAGACTGCTAGACGCCACTGATATCCTTTTAATGGCATTTCCAGAGAGGAGACAGGAAAGAAATAAAAAATAACTTACAGGTTGTCTCTCCAGAGATCAAATCAATGCATTTCAGACAAAAAAATGCAATACAGCTTGCTTGTTTCCAGTGGCAGCTCTGGAGATGCTATGTATAGAAATGGTAAATATCGCTCTCCAGTGTTAAGCTTCCTTCATTCATGAGGACAAAATCTTCCCTGTACATAAGTGGGTAGCTAATTTCTTTATATTGGGGGAAGGGTATGTATGTTTTATTTTGTTTTTTTTCACACATCCCACCTCCAGTGCTGCATCCCTGTCAGAGACAGCTCAGTACTGCCTATATTGCGTAGATCTCAAAAAAGCAGACAGAAAATTACCATCTTAAATCAGTCTTTGCAGCTTCTGAAACTTTAAATATAGATGGCATTATTGAAGCCAGCTGAATTACTCAGACTGTGTACAATGCGGTGCCAGCATGGCCAAGAATGTTAACAACCGAACAACACAGAGTGCCCCAAAATATATGAGACGCCCTAAAGGGAAAGTAATAGCTTGCTGTTGTGTACCACTGTGCAGCCATGAAATACTCCTCCTCTTTCTTCTCCTCCTCCCTGCCCGCAGTTCTTCATTGCTCCCCAAAAGGCAGTGTTACATGTGTAAATTTAAATATAAATTACGGACGTATCTAGAAGTGTGGTCACACACTGAGCCTAGCAGGACAGAGAAGGGTCTCAGAAGGAAAGCATGGTTTCCAGCATGAAGCCATCAACTTAGCATGCTAAGAAAAGGGAGGCAGATCAGAAGAGACCACAGGGCCTGAGGCTGTACTTAAGATACTGTAAAGCTGGCAGAATAATGAAAATGAAAACGAGCATTTGCCACAAGTTTAGCAGTTATACTGCTGAATGGTCCTGCCCCTGCTCTTTGGTTATGGTTTTCTCTACAGCTGCTTGGAGTATGAAAAAGTTACACAGACCTTAAAGGAAGGGAAGTAAAGAAGAGCAAACGAAAGAACAGCTCTGAGGTGGGAGCGCTGACTTTGATCACAGGTTGTGCAGGCAGTTTCAGCAAACCCAGCCTGTTCAGCCACGGGAAGGAGGCACAGCCTCTCTCCCATTTCTGGAGTAGCTGCAGAGTGTCCAGAAAAGATCTGTTGCACTCTTCTGAAATGAGTATGCGAAAGAGGGGTGATGGTCTTACACAGCCTAACTGAGCCAACTCTTAAACACTTAGTGAACTCAGGCAAACTGAATTCTCCTGTCCGTATAATGTCTGGGGGCAGCATATTACCCTCCACTTACTACCTATAGGAAATATATCCATGTACAGGAAAAATGGAGAGGTCTGGTTCACTAGGTGCCTAAACAGAAGGCAATACTTATGTGCCTTAAATAGGCAGGATGCATCCCAACCAAGGCCGCCTTTTTCAGTCCCAATGAAACCAAGGCTGGAAGACTAAACAGTAACCCTAGGAAGCAGTTCTCACTTGTGCAAAAGTGCAGCGTTTTTTCCCTAAACTACACTAGAATCAGAGATTTAAAAAGTATGAAATCACAGGCATTGAAAGGGCTGCAGAATTTACCTAAAAATTAAAACACTCACTAATGCTAGCAATTTCTGAGGTTTTATTCCTTTTTTTCTCAAGTAAAACCTTGCTGTGTCTTTTTTAACTTTATAGTAATAAAAATAAGTTAGAGTTTGCCAAATGGAAGAGGATGAAAATCAGCAAGAAAAATAAGTGTTTTGAAATTCTTGGAAGCTGTTCACAAATACAGAGGGGAAGGATGGTAAATACTTCTTTTCAGAGTCTTCCTTAGGTAGAAGGAAAAGAAATAATAAATCAAAATGAAATCTCAGGTACACAACCAATTGCAAAAAAAAAAATATAAATCCCTTGCCCAATACTTCCACAGACCGTCTAGAATAGTGTTTTTCTCTTTTTGTAAGACAGACAAGATTTCATATCACAAATGACCAGCATATGGCAGGCTTGAATAATGAGAAAGTGACTTCCCAGCTGAGCAAATATGCATTAGTAACAAGACGCTGATGAGGCCAGACAAATCACCAAGGAAACAGGAGAATGTGAAAGACAAGTCAAAGAAGGTTTAGAAATGAACCCTCAAGGAAGATAGCCATGTTGCAGCCGTAAGGGTAACGTACATGCCACCCTAATGTATGACAAGGCATTATTAAAATCAAGAGTATGATTGTGGATTTTTTTAAAGGAGTAAAAAGAAACACAGTGTAATAATGCTATGTTTCTCATCCCTCTCACCTCACAGGGACCACCTGTGTCATAGGAACTACGCAGATGGCATTATTTGTATGGATCACGGGGCTTGCCGTGATGAAATAATCCAAGTCCTGACCCCCCTGCCCTGGGCTGGTGAAAAGCTGCACGTGGACCAACAGTCCAGCTCCTGCTTGTTGGCCATCCACCTCCAAAGTGAGTTTTCATGGCTCTCTAGCCAGAGGCAAAGACCGTGCTGAACATGTTAGCTCCACGGGATAACCATCTCAGAGGGGACCAGGGAGCGGGACACAGACCTGATGGGTGAGCGAGTATGGTGGCACTACTGAAGAACTCTGTCCAGTTGCTTCCTTAGGGACATGTTTGCCATGCTCCCCTCCCCCTGCTATTAGATTGACTGCAGACATCTTACAGCTTTACAACACTCACAGTAGGAGCCGGCAGGACTGAACCCGAGAAATATGCCAAATGAGAAAACAGGCAGATGGACACAGACACACTGAGACTACCTAAAGGGAGGTTACAGAGAAGATGTAATCAGGCTTTTCTTGGATAAGGGCTGAGGGTCAATAGACACATACTCAACAAGGAACATTTCTATTACATATAAAGAATATATTCCACAGTGAGGGTGGCCAACTACTTGAGCCAGGGCTCAGAGAAGCTGAGCCATCCTTTGAGGTACTGAGAACATAGATGGACAAGGTCCTGAGCAAAACTGAGAACTCCAGAGCTGCCTCTGCTTTGAGCAGAGGGATGGTGTATGTGACCTCCAGATGTTCTTCTATGATTCTAAAGAATACCTAATAAATATCAGATAATTAGCTCTCAATTTCTTTTGTTTCTATAAGGCGTAGTAATTCAGCCACACCAACTACAAGAGGCAGTGTTAGAGGTTGGACAGCAGATGAAAGGAGAACGTGGATGGTGCAATGAATGGCTTAAGAACCAGTCTACAGCTTTCCTTCACCAAGTAACTTTTAAGTATATCTCTTACTCCTCAAGAAAGACAAGTTCTCTTCAGTCAACTATGGACTTTTGCAGCAAATGAGAAAAAGACCTAAGTCCTTACGAGCCTTACAGAATCAATCTCTCTTCTCAGAAGTGAAAATCTCCCAATTTACTAATAGTCTCTTACTGCTAGCATCAGGGATCCCTCTCCAAGATCTGACTTTCACAGCAGATTATACAATGTCTTTGGTTTTCATGGTGGCCTGTGGAGGGGGGGAAGTCTGACCAAAGCCCACGGCACCTCATCAATAAAACTCACTTCTACTTTGCTAAATGAGGTGACTGGCGTATTACATAGCTCTTGACTTTACTGGCAACAGGTGAGTGGACAGATGGGCTTACAGTTTGCTCTGATCCTTATCAAAGGAAGACGATTCATCCCAGAGGAGCATCATGTACCCCTGCCCTCATATCTGTCCTACAAGGCAACCAGTCAGTACCTGGTGCCATGTACAGTCAAAAGAAGACATGATCATCCATTCATAGCAACCTCGTCTTCTCTAACCTTCTACTTGTACCTGTCCATTTTCGATACCTCCTCACCAGGCAATGGCACTTGAACTGTATGACCCCATGTTTTTTTTCTTTGGGACTGCAAATGAGTCAGATTAACCTAAATTAGATTTTTTTAATTTTTTATTTCCGATTCAAAAAGAAATATTTTATTTATTTTGAAGGAGAATAAAAAGATCTGACACATTTTAATTTGAAGAATGACATTAGGGAAGAAAATCAATTTACCCAGTGTAATTCCCATAGAAATGCAATACCTAGAGTGGAAGCACAGTTCCTAGTTATGATAGCATCAAGCATGTTTGAGAACTATGTATCAGCAAGAATCAGCAAGCCAACGCCAGTATTTAGGATCCTTTAAAGAATCCACGTAAGATCACTGGAAGGTAAAACTTATGAGATCTGTCCTACACAAGCATGTTAATGAAGACATTAGTTGATTTCTTTAATCTTTTAAATAAAATGTGTGCACTCAATTATTTCCTTCTGAAGTGTTTATTTTTGCTGCCTGTCTCAGTTTAGCTTTACCAGTAGTAGCAGGCACAAGGATGCTACCATCCACTAGAACAACTATTGTGAATATGGTGCTTAAAGCATCTGTGGGCCCTTATTTGCACTTCCTCTAATATTGTTAAAGTGGTGGTGTCAGAAGTGGGAAATTAAACACTGCTTTCAATAAGGAAAGGTTGTTAAACACAGAGAAGAACCCATTTGGCTTGTCTGAGATCTGGTAAATAATTAGCACTTAATTGCCAGCTGCTCTTTTTTTTTAATATAATCAAAAAGAGTAAGTATTTTCTGGAAGTTTGAATGTGGACAGTACTGAACAGAGCCCTGAAAAGCACAAGGGAACAAAGATAATACTTATGGGAACATTTCTCTCTGTCCTGGGAGCAGATATATTTTTTAACCAGTTTCCAAATATCAACCATAGGATGACAAAAGATCACAGAAACACAGAACAGAATGTCTAAGGTTGGAAAGGACTTTCAAGATCATCAAGTCCAACACCACCATGCCCCCTAAACCATGTCCCAAAGTGCCATATCCACAAGTTTTTTGAACACTTCCAGTGATGGTGACTCCACCACCTCCTTGGGCAGCCTGTTCCAATGCTTGACAACTCTCTCAGTGAAGAAATTTTTCCTAATATCCAATCTGAACCTCACCTGGCGCAACTTGAGGCCATTTCCTCTCATTCTATCACTAGTTACTTGGGAGAAGAGACCAACACCCTCGTCGCCACAACCCCCTTTCAGGTAGTTGTATAGAGCGATAAGGTCTCCTCTCAGCCTCCTCTTCTCCAGACTAAACAACCCCAGTTCCCTCAGCCGCTCCTCATAAGACTTGTGCTCCAGACCCCTCACCAGCTTCGTTGCCCTTCTCTGGACACGCTCCAGCACCTCAGCATCCTTCTTGTAGTGAGGGGCCCAAAACTGAACACAGGATTCGAGGTGTGACCTCACCAGTGCCGAGTACAGGTGGACAACCACTTCCCTGCTCCTGCTGACCCTTGTGCCATCTCACTTAGACAAAAGGGTCCTAATCTAAATCCTGCCCGTACTGTGGAAGCTGTGTGCACCACACAGTCCTTGTTACCAGATATGTACCGTGGCCATCCTCCTTTGAGGGTGCAGTGAGTGTAAGAAGGAGCTGCAATGCACTCCAGCGGTTCTTCTCACCCTCCCAATCACAAGGTGAGGGGTATCACAGACCAAACTGTTCTTCCCTGGATGAACACTGAAAACCTGAAATGGTTGCTAGTCATCCGGCATTTATCAGAGCCCTTTGAAATAAGGTGTATAAGTCTCAGATGCGTGTGCTATTTATTTTACATGCTAAGTGATAAGTAAACTGCAAAAGCTAGTCCTCAGTAGGTAGGAATGTCAGGAGCAATGTGGCCTTTGCAGTAAGACCTCCTGTTGCATACTGAACAGCAGGGACAGGAAGGTACTGAGTAGGTGGTGATTAACTGTGCACTCTCTGTCTGCGGCACCGAACAGGGAAGGGTCTCTGACGTGTATGAAGCAAAATACAGGCGGTAGTTCTGGCGACTCCCGGCTTCTGAATGCTCGGGTTTGCAATCTGCATTGCTATTCAAGTGAAATTAATACTGTTTGGGGGGAAAAAAAAGACAAGACAAAAGGACTTTCATCAAGCTGCGTCGGAATGACACCCATGTGGGTCATCAACAGGGACAGTTGTCTCAGTCTCCTGCTGAGACAACCCGAGCTTACAGGGTCAGTGGCACCAGCAGCTGTGTATCAGCCTTTATGTCAAGAACCCACGGCCGTTCCCATTGTTCTTGCTTCCTACCCTGAGCGCTGATTTTAGGAGAGGCACGCCCATGCGTCCCCTGCTCATGCAATAACCCCATGGCTAGGCTTTAACGCGTCACAGCCAATGAAGGAGAGCTTGTGCTGTCGCTGTGTGTTACGAGTATGAACCCAAGAGCAGCTAATGAATTGGTCTCTTTAGGGGACCGGGGCAATGAGATGCCTCTTGAATGTCCCAGATAGATACACCCCAGCATTTGCAATAGCAGAACTTTAGGCACTTGTGTACATTTCCTAGAGAAAACATAGGTGGAAGCATGGTTTAAATGGGCATTTCTGGATGACACCGTTGCCTACAGGAGCTTAAATTCAGCCCATCATGCTCAGGGAGTTGTGAGGGGAAAGAACATTGTCACACATTTACATGATGCAATGAAGGACCCTGCATAATTACCAGTCTATTGGCAAACGAACCAGTTCAGGAATCAGTACAGCTATGCAAGCATGGCCCTGTACCTTGGCCAATTAAGCCTGATGAAAAGGTGGAACTAACTTGTTCAGAGAGCCATGCCAAAGGAGGTATGCTCTGTAGACTTAGGACTAACTTGAGGAATAAAACATTGCACTGATGGCTGTGCTCTGGAGGTGGCTCATGAACAATCCCAGATGACCAGCAAAAATCTGAAATTTACTTGTATATGTGCTAATGAGTGCCATCTCCTATGTGGCAAACTAACATTTTTCAAAGGTTTGTAATGTTATCAATTTCAGGCAGATTTTACAGCGGATGTGGAAACCACATCATTAATTCAATAATGACTCACTGTCAAATTCTGAGTCCTTGTTGCAAAGCATGAAGGTGACAAGTGCATTTCCTCAAGAATTTTCATTGGTGGACAACAAACAAGAAAAGCATAGATTTCACACTTTGTTCTTGGAATGGCTGAAACATTTTGATGAGAATTTTTTCAAAAGAATTTTGCTTGCTACTCCACATGCAATATGTTAACCCAAATGGTTAAAATTTGGAGAAATTATGTACCCACTTAAAAATTAGTCTTATAATGGCAAGCATTAAGCAACACTACTGGGTGATATTTTCTGCATTACCTATAGTCATGTATCTGCTAAAACATTTCAGAGAGATAGACAAGATTTTTAAAATTCTTACAGCTGTGCTGTGAAGTATTGTAAAAATAGTTACAACTAAAACACCCTTCCTTGTGATCATAGACTTTGTTAGAGAATACCAAACACTGCTGGGAAAACAGAACCATGCGAAAAGTGATCTGCTTGGCATGTCTGTTCTCATATAGAAATAAATTGAAGGCAATACCACCTATGCAGCAGTGACAAGTTAATTCCATTTCCATCTCAAAATCAGGTAAAGTGTATCTCATTTGTTACCATGGATACAAGACATTATTTCCATTTGTTTGAGATCTCACAGTGGGTATGAAATTAAACTGTGACACAGTTTTATGGAGGAAGTTCACTAAAAACCCCATAAGTTCAATGTCATTACTCCAAAGGATTTTCTTTTTTTAGACACACTAAATAAGCAGGTTGCTACTCTATGATTCGGTGATTCTATACTACCTATAAGGTACACTTCATAAGCAAACATCTATGTGATTTTGCTGATGCTACTTTGGATCAGTAGGAGTGATGGAAGACAAAATAAACATTCATTTCATCAGTCCCGCAAATGTGGGAAAGAATCCTGAAAAATGTCCAGATATTAAAAATACACTGATGTTGCGTTACTTGCTATTGTTTGGCACCAAATATGTTTACAAAAAAATTTCTTGATTCTGAAAATTCATCCACTTTTTCTCAGATAAATCTGCTTTTCAGGCTGCAGCTCAAACCACTTGCTCTCTAGTTTTCAAAGTTAGAAGAAGAAGAAGAGGTGTATGAAAAAGCAGGGGAGAATGAAGAGTAAAGAAAGAGAAGGAATATATTTTTTTAATGCTGACATATATGTAGGGTTCTGGAATTCAATGGCATTCAGTTTACCTTGTCAGAAATTAATTTTAATATATACAAAAGGATAAAAAGGAATACAGGTCTTCTTGTTAAATTATTACTAGTCAAGTCCTGGCTATATGTTTAATATTTCATAGCGAAGCTGATTTCCATAGATGCTGAGGACCTGCTGTACTGAGGGATTTCAGCTAAGGTTGTCATCTCTCAACATTTACAAACCCAAGCTGAGATAAAACAGTCTACCAAAATCAAAGGTTTATTTCTAAATATTCATGCATGAACTGCATGAAAACCATTAAGGCTATGGGCTGTCATGACTATGGCTAATCATTGAAATCCAAAGCCATCATCCAGCTGCTTAATTGACTGATAATTTCCCACCAAATATTCTAAACTCCACATCCTGTGCTTCTGTGTTGCTGCCTCTCCTCAGTATATTGTCAGACTGGATTATTTGCAATGTCTTCTCCAGCTCCTTGGGCCATCCTTAATTATATCCCATTGGGAGTTAGTAGGTGTGACCCCGAGATGGCAAACTAGAAAAATTCAGCACCTCACAGCAAAATTGTCACGAACACAGAAACTCTCAGAGGAATAGGGACTACAGCGTCCATTGCTAGCTGAACAAAGAGGTAAGTTGGTCTCTGTTGTTGACTTGCATTATTAACATTTGCTTGAAGTTACAACAGAAACCTATTTATGTTCTACAGACTTGATTGTCCTTCATCCAGACCCCAGGTAGGAAATTATAATAATGCAAAATGAGCGTTAGGGCTCTAGCATTTTGGTTTAGTAGTATTTTGTGCCCACTTTTCACTAATTTTAATGGAGAATTAGCATCAGACTGAAATTTAGCACAATATTTATATATATAGTTAAATTTAATGAAGCCAGTGATATTTAAATATCCATTTATATAAGGATAAGATGGTGAACAGACCTCAAGCATATCTAAAATATACTGAAACCTCAAGTATTTCTTGATTAATGACTTATTCCAAGTTCAGGAAAGATTTTATTCTTGAATGATCAATGACTTATTTCCTGTTTTTCAGATATTTTGTTCGGAATTACTCCACGGTACCATAAATCACCCTAATTTGGTAAAACTCTGCAGACTTAGATGGTGCTTATGTTTGTATAAACACGTCTGTAGGCTTGTCTTCTGCTCTGTTATTTGGTCTTAGGTGGAATTTTCAGACTTTTGAGATTCAAAAGGTACCACGATAGCAATGCAATTCCTAATGCAACCAGGCAGCTCATATGTAAATAAATGTGTCCTGTTTTTTTGTCATTAAAAAACAGTTTAGTACAAGTGGGTACAACTTGTCCCCTTCTAGAATCTAGTAACTGGGACTGATAGAGGAACGCACGTGTTGCTTCAGGGCACAGATGAAGGAGGCAAAATTAACCTCTGCAGTGATGTCTTGAGAAGCTCAATTCTAGGTAGGAGCCCAATCAGTGTTGTGGTGAGCCACTGCCCTTGCGCTCCGTCATGTAACAGCTGAATACACGAGCCTGGGCAGAAATGAAGTTATACACATGTATGTTGAATGACAGCTGCCCGTGTTTTAATGGACGTGTCAGATGAAGCAGTGGCAGCAGTCTGGATGTGCTTGCCAAGACTTGCCCTGCTCAATGTCAGGAGCACACTAACAAACAAGGGAGAATTCTTATGATAAACTGCCCTCCCCTGCAGGGACACACTGCAGCTTCTGGCTGACTGGTGTCAGGGAAAAAGCTTTGCTGCTGCACTAAACCACTTTAAAAATTGCCTGAATTTATGGTTACATCCATGGGTCAGCATAAATGATAAAAGCCCAGGAGACAGCATTGATGTTGCTATCTATTTGAAAGTTAGCAGGAAGGTAGTCTGGACAAGCTGGAGATTTCTCAGTCATCCTCAAGCAAGGGTCAGCAGAAAAAAGACAAAGCTGAGGAGTGGAGATGCATCTAAAGATGCAGATGAATGCAAAAAAAGGCACCGCAGAGCACTGGCTATGTTACACTGGGCAAACTTTCTTGAACTTTTGTGTAGAATTAAGGCCAATTGGGTTGAGGAGAACAATAGGGAATCTACAGAGGTAATTTGCTCCTAAATAGAACATGCATAAGGAGGTTCTTTGATTGTCCAATTGGTTTATAGTTTATGAATTCGTAAAATGACTATCCCTAAACATGTCCCAAATTCCTCCTCTGCTTTTCCCCATCTAAAATCTGTAAGATTTTGACTCCAAAAAGAAATCAGGACCTTCACAGCTAACAGTCTTGAGTAGAGCACACCCCCCTGGTACCACTTTCCTAAAAAAGACGACCTGTGCTTTTCCTCCGTAGCAATACCTGCTGCATGCCTTGCATTGTCTGCTGCAGGAACTGCAGCTGCTGGTCCTTCGTAAGGCTTTCTTCCGTCCGAAAAAGCTGTCCTTTCTCCTGTTTCAGGAGCTCCACTTCATTCCTATAAGCATCCAGCTGCCATCGAAGACTATCGTTCTCTTCCTTTAGAGCATACGCTTGGGCGGCTAGAGCTAAGAGAAAATGAAAATGTGAAGAAATCAGTAAAATGGATTGTTTCCTTACAAATAATGCAGGCAACATTGTCAGGGGAGATGACAATACAGCTGAAAGCCAGTGAGACATTTCACAGCTGAGACAAGACCCAGCAGAGCTGAAAATGATTAGGTTCTGGCAAAGACTGTTGCTGGGAAGTTATTTCCTGGGATGGAAGGAGCCATAAAGTGACCCTGGATAACTCAAATGCTACTTGCAATCTGGCTGCTACATTTAGGCTTATATTTTAGGAAGAAACTGGCATGCAGTCCAAGGGCAAAGCACCTACCAACTTTACAACATTTTCCCAGTGATGTTATAGGAACTGATACAACTGTTTAATAATTATACTAGTGTAGCAGCCAGATGTTCCACTCAGATCTGTGCTAAGGAACTTTGACTACGTGAAGTTACTGGATTTAATCCCATGAGAGAGGAAACACAGAAATTCCTCTCCAATCTCGCTATGAACTACTTTGTAGCAATGCTTATGAGGAACCATTTAGACAGAAAAATGATGTAATGGAGTAAAATTATAAAAAATGCAAATGCTCAAAAAAAGTGTTGGCACTACAAGAACATTACTACATTAAAGGCATTGAAAGACACTTAAGTCATTTCCTTAGGAAGCTCCATTTGGCCCCTTTTCAATTTAGAATGGCATTTTTATTATCATAACTGATAGCAGGTGTTTGTGAAGAAATCGATTAGTATGCAGGGATGGAAATTACATTTGCCAAATGACTTCCACAGTCTGCAATATAAGCTAAAACTTGTGTAGCAAAAGGCAGAAGGCTATAAAACATGTACTAGGAACATTATTTAAATAAATTATCCGAACATAAATACATATGGGGAAGTGTGGCATTCATTACTTCAGGGATGTGGTTATCATCCTATAGAAGAACCCACTCTTGCTAGTATTTATACTTGGCATTAGCAGTGGTCATTTGGCAAAGCAAACTGCCATACTATACTCTTTTCCTTCCTGGAACCTGGTAACACAACAACATCACAGAGCAGCTGTAATTAAAAAACAACGATCTACCATAGCCAATTCTATCAACATTTGGTAACTGAAGCGCATAACTGATTTACATTCCTGATTAAATGATTTCAGGCTTGGTATCACAGAATTCTTTCTTGCCCACCTACAACAGCAATATGGTTAAACTCCAAATTATAGGAAATTGTATATTAACTCCATTTAATATTAGGCCTCTCTTGACTAGACCTTCCACAGATAAAGAGTCCCCTGTTCCCCATGATAACATGATTCAACACATTTGTGACATTATATCAGCGCTTAGATAGAATGTCACAATATTTCATTACCAATAAAAACGTTTTGTCTTTGGTAGGACAAATCTACCTTTTCCTCAGGTAATTTTTACTGACTTTAATATAGTACAAATGCATTATCCAAAATAAAGTTAGCTACTATTCAAATACAGACATGGACTGGTTATTGCGCTTAATTTGGATATTCTACAGAATCTCTCTGGAAGATTTAGCAACAGTTACACTATTGTTACAACAAAATTAAATTGTTCTGAAAAGCATATAATCATCCTTCCATGAAAAAATTTACCCTCAAGAAATTGCAATGATGAGTCCAATGGGCAAATAAGAGGATGATTTCTTTTTTTTCGTAAGAGCCAACAAGCTATAATAAAAGAAAGAAAAAAAAAAAAAGAAAAAAGAGACTAAGCAAATAAAAACCTCAGTCTAACAAAAACTCAATGGTTCGGGCTGGAAGGAACCTCTAAAGATCATCTAGTTGAACACGCTTGCCATGGGCAGGGACATCTTTCACCAGATCAGGTTGCTCAAATCCCTGTCCAACCTCACTTTCATCCATCCATCCATCCATCCATCCATCCATCCATCCATCCATCCATCCATCCATCACTTCCAATGATGGATTATCCACAACTTCTCTGGACCACCTGTTCCAGTGTCTCACTATCCTTGTCATAAAAAATGTCTTCCTTTTGTCCAGTCTAAGTCTACCGTCTTTCAATTTAAAACTGTTGCCCCTTATCCTGTCACTACAGGCCTTGGTGAAAAGTCTCTCTGTCATTTATATTCTCTTACTCCCGTAAATCAGACCTTCCCCCCAAATTAAAAAAAAAAAAAAAAAAATAGAAACTACATGCAATACTGAATTCCAGCCAGAAACTGTCTATCCTTCTGCTCTCTGAGAGCACAAAAGGAGACCATCATGGGCATACTCAAGTTTTCATGGTGGCTTAGGAGCGGTAATTCTGCTATCGCCTAATCTAGCTCTTAAAAAACTTCTGAGAGCTACTGTATAAGTGGAGGGTCTAAGGTTTACATATTTGTTAACCACCATCCCCCTTGAAATGTGGGTTAGGACCCAGATTCAGCCGAGGCTCAGGCTGCCGTACCTGGAAAAGCTGCTGTCATGTATTTTTTATGACACACTACAGCCCAAACAGAGAACTCCTCCTCCTTTCGTCCTCCTGGGTGAGTTCAGGCTATTGAGTGGGGCCAGGCAGAGCACAAGAAGTCTGTCTTCTCTGAAGGGGCAGCAAGTTAGGGGAAATGGAAAGGGCTACAACGTATTGCAAAAGTAAGTAACTTATAGGTGATGAACCTGCTAGGGTTTAAAAAACAACTCATCCAAATGGAACAAGTCACATTCTGTATAAGCAGTGAAGGTAGCCACCCATTTTTTCCTTTAGAAATACGATACAGCTTTTTCACAGCTAAAAAGTTCAGAGTTGCACTTCGGAGTGCCATTATTTTATTTTATTACTTAAAAATTAGTTTTAGTATATCATATTAAAAACTATATTACAATAATTACATTGCAGTTCTACCAAGAATCCATCCATCCAAGCATGGGTGCCCCATTATTCTAGATTCCAGACACCGGAAGACAAAGGCTGTATTTAGAAGAGATTATAATTTTAAGACAAAATGGAAATATCCCAAACAACCTAAACTGAGAGAATAAGAGTACAGCAAAGATAAGTTTGTGATACTAGGCAGGATTCCCAGCATTGCACAATTTCTTATCAACATTATTATACACTCTGGTGATCTTCCCAGCCATTCATAGTAATTAATTCAAAATGGAGTCCAGGGTAGAAATATATCCTTAAATAAGGAGGATGCAACACATATAGCAGCAGCTGAACAGAATACTAAATTGTCACAAGCTTTTAAATGAATTAATTATAGATAAGAGTCCACAAATGATATGATGTTAAATACATGTAGTTATTTTGCTATTTAATTTAAAGCTACAAATAGTTGGTTAATAGCATGTGCTGACAGAGTGATAGCACAAGAGGAGAATAAGTCAAAGACAGGCATGTGGTGGACCCCAGGGGTTCCAGCTCATTCAGCACTGGGTAACTGTTTTAAACAAAATCAGAAACATTCTTTGTGTTGACTTAACATAACTATAATTTTAAGATATTTATATTTTAGTGCACTAAAATTAAAATAATACTGGGTTCGGACCAGTGTCTCTTTTGATTCCAAACAATTTCTATATAATTTTCTATTATATAGAAAACCAATTATAATTTATTTTAAATATATTTTATTTATAACAACTATATATAGTAATATGTAATTATATATTAACATATTATACAAAGAAAGGCACTTTGTTGAATGCTAAATTAAAATTAGAGGAGAATTTGGGGGTAAAGGGGAATCTGCCTTTTAAAACATAAACATTTTTCCAAAATGTTTCAGAAATTTTTGCTGTGGCTTAATTGACAAAGCTAATGAATATATTTTTTGCTGAAAAAAAATTTACTCAGATCATCTCAATGCAACTTCTCATGACATTTTAGGTTTGGTAGTTCAGATAGATGCTTATCTACAGAATCTCTTTCTGTGACATGCTAAAAAGCATCTTAGGATAAAAAGACAAAGAATTCTGAAAGCATTTACAGAAGCACTATGTACATGGAAGCTAGATCAAAAGAAAGCTCCAACAAGAATCTCAAATAGCTGCCTGTGCTGCAAATGGAAGAAAATATGCCTACCTAAACAAACACAGCTGGAAACCAGCTCAATATACATTTTACAGCATTTTCACTGAGGGCTGCAAAATGGTACCTGCCAGTCTCAGGGAAAGGACAGGAGGAAGATTAAACGTATGTAAGTGGGAGAAACCGTCACATTGATACTTTGAGGATATCCAAGAGATTAGTGTGATTTCCTTGTGCTGAGGCAGAAGAGCTATATACAATTTGGCAACAGCCTCAGTGGCAAAATAGACTCCATGGAGTGGACCCAGGCTAGACCCAAAGGAAAAAGTCACTTTTTTTAAAACAACAAGTGACCGACTGATCAGAAATCCACTGCAGTCTAAGGGTATACTCATTGACTGATGTTTCAGAATAAACAAACAATTAACTCTATTTTTCTAGGACATCTATATTGGATAGTTAGGACTGTGTTTTCTTTATGAGTAGTACTGATCTGTACCTTTTACTTTTAGCTGGTACTCTGTGGTTATGCTTCACGTAACACTTAACAACGCCCACTGGAGTCAATGTAGACTAAGTCTTCACAGGTGATATAGGGTAATTGTAGCATGTTATGACTCACATCATGTCATAGTGGCCAGGAAATAAAGTGAACATCCCACATCTCTGAATGTATCTATTTATTGAGGAAATTAGGGAGAATTCAAAGTTTTCTGCCAATTCTACTAATGCACACCTGTGCTGTGCATTTCTCATTAAATGATGCCCCAATAACACTACAGTTAACATTAATGACAGACTACTAATTCGCATATTGGGCACACTTTGAGTTGAAATGCACAGACAGTAGCTTATCTCAAGAGTCTGAGACAACCTGGAAGTAGTATCTGAAAAACAACCAAACACTAACAACAATAACAGAAAATCTCTGGTAAATTCAAGAGCAGAGACTTCCCTTAGGTGCTCCAAGCAGAACTTTTTCTATAGATTTTTTTTTTCTATAGATTCTGCTATACTTGTATAGAAATAGATCATAAAACTGAAAACTTCTATGCTTACTTGTTTATCTTCAGACTTTTGGTCTAACCTCTTCAGCAGAACATAGCAGGGGTTTGGAACTTTAGCCAATGTATTGATACAGTGACATGGATGAAAACAGATGAAGAGCATATTCCCAAAGCTTCCTACCATCCGAGTTCTACTAATGCCATTATTGTAACTTCCTGACTTGAAAATAAAGTTTTTAATTATATAACGCTCCTTTTGATAACAGCAGCAAGAAAAGCATCAAAAACTGTCAAAATTATTGTTGTTATTATGGTAATTTTTTTGAATCCCTCCCATTGCAGAGCATTTAGAATGTCAAAAAAAAAGCAAGACACAGCTACTTCTTAGAAGAGTTTTCAGCTTGAGGAACTGAACGAATGTGAGAGCAGAGAAGTAAGGACACAAAGTTCACAACTGTAAATACAAACAATAAAAGTTATCCTTGGCCTCTACCTAGCTTGGTTGCTTTTCAAATAGGTGAACTGTGAAGCAGCACAACCAGGGAAAAATCAGCAAGGAAGAATGTTTCTGGAGGTTCTGGAAGGGCATGAGCTATCTCTTAATGTTGTAGAAAACAGGGTATGTTATATGATAATGGCATTTGTCATTTGTAAGGAAAATGGTCTTAGCAGAAGTATAGCATGGATGGTCTTAGGAGTTATGTGTGTTTGGGAACAAAATTTTTATCAGGGCCTGTTGCGAAAGGACAAGGGGTAATGGTCCTAAACTAAAAGAGGGTAGGTTTTGACTAGACATAAGGAAGAAATTTTTTACAAGGAGGGTGGAGACACACTGGCCCAGGTTGCCCAGAGAGGTGGTAGATGCCCCATCCCTAGAAACATTCAAGGTCAGGTTGGACAAGGCTCTAAGCAACCTGATCTAGTTGAAGATGTCCCTGCTCATTACAGGGGGGTTGGACTAGATGGCCTTTGAAGGTCCCTTGTAACCTAAACTATTCTATGATTCTATGTTTGTATGTGTTATCTTGAGAAAGGGCTCAAGTGAGGGCCAAAGAAAAGGAACTCCTGAAATTCAAACATGAGGTCACAAGATTTGGGTATGAATTTTGACAGAATAAAGGCAGAGTTCAGATTCTAGGAAGAGCTAGGTGGAACAAAAGAAAATTTTCGACCGGAGTTCAATCTGTGAAGGAAGAGAAAAGGAAGTGTGGTAGGACTCCTGGTGGTGGCACAAGAAAGGTGGTGGCATTTTTAACAGTTACTGGGTGTAAGGAGGAAGAGTTCAAAAGTGAGTAGTGGGCCCGGTTTCATGTTGAATGTGAAACTGTGAGAGGATACACTGGTGTGAGCATGCTGGCATGTGTGAGGAAAGGGTGACACTGAGATTGGGGCTGCCTTGAAGGAAAAAACTTTCGGTTTCATAGACTAGGTGGGAGCACTGGACCTTCATTCATTTTTACCCTATAAGGCTCTACTTAGTGCTCCAGCCTGCAGGAAATTAAACTTTGTGCTACAGTCTGAGGATCCCATCGTGGTCACTCAAAAGCAGGATGTGTGTGAGGGTGTGCCAGTGAGTGACCCATACCTTGACGGGGGTGGGAAGGCCAGGTTTGCAGGACGTCTGCGAGGTGGTGGGCAGCAAGGCACGGCCATCGCTGCAGATGAAATCTGGATGGCCTCCGAGGTGGGGACACACACTGAGCAACTAGAGAAGCATGAACCTATGTCTCCACTGCGAACTGTCAAAGCTGACCCTCTTTCTGTGTTCCCCACTAGTTGTCAGCTCCTGAAGGAATGAAAGTTGAGGCTGTTATTATCTATAACTGCCCAGGTATAGATCCACTTGTCTCACATCTGACTTTCGTAAACCCTACCACAAAAACTGAGCTCTGAGAACAAGTTTTAGTTACACATGCTCTGTGCCTAGTTCAAAGGCATTTGGGCAAGCAACTCTTTGGTGGTATCTCCAAGAAGCTTTCTGGAAGAGTAAGACTGAGCTACACCTTCGTTGATTTGAGGCATTTTCTCAGCTCACTTTACAACAATGTCAGTCTCCTGAGACCTCCAATATCTTAAAGTGGTTTTGACCCATTGCCTTGAGTTTCTAGAGGTCACTTTCTTTTCTTTGTGGACAGTTACTAAATACCTGATCACCAGCATAAATAGTGCTTGGATGTCAATGACAGGTGCATAGAAATATGTCTGATATTAGCAGATAAAAGCAACATTATTCCTAGATTGCATTCTTTAATAAATGCCTTTTCCATTCCTCTCTCATATTTCCACAAAAAAAGACTGTGTCACTTGGCGTTTTTAAAAAAAAAACCTTTGGCTAAAACTTGAAAGCAGCTATATAACTAGCCCAAATAAACTCTGAAAACAGAATCAGAATGGTATAAAAATAAATAATTTGGGGCAATTACAAGCTAACCTAGCCATGAACAGTTTTTTCTTTCCCTCTTCAGACATAATGTAACCAAACAACGAAGCGATTTCCACATTTTTTTTCTAACGTTAGGCACACTTCATTTGAATGTCTCAGTACCTGCAAATTTAAACTCTAAGGGCACTAATTATCTCATCTGTGGAGGGGTTTTTGTCATTAATGTTGGTGGGAGTTAGGGTCTGCACACTGGGAGGGAGATTTACTCTTCTACAAAATCTGCTTTATTCAGGTGCAGTTACTTTAAAGTCCTTCCCTCACCATGCAGCCTATGGTCAGTGCAGAGAAGCTCATTATACCAGTTACATTCATGATGATACCAGATGTTCAGATTGAATACTCATGAGAATTATTTTTGGGTTTCCTATTCATATAAATCTTGCTGGCGAACAATTAGTAAATGGAAGGATACTGCCTACCCCCCCTCCCCAAAAAAAGAAGAAACAAAAGAAAGAAAGAAAGAAGAAAAGTTGCATTATCATTTAACTGCAATTTTATCCATCCCACCCAGTACAGACAGATGTAACATTTGAGAAGCAAAAGTACTTCTCTGAAGAGAGATTTTTCTCAGTTTACAAAACTTCTTCTTGCTTGGCAGACTTCAGCATTAGCACCGTTCTTTCCCAGGTTTACCACACATGTGGCTCACCAGTAATTTATGAAGGCTTATTATTTCTTGTGTAACGAAGCATATCTCTTTGCAAATAGCAAAGAAGGTGTAGGGAGAGGGAGGGCAGATTACAGTCCAGCTGGGCCTAATAACAAAAAGTAGCATGCAAATGCTGGCTCTGCAGTGGGCTAAGAATGCCCCAGGGAGCAGTGCTGCCAGCTCCTGCGGTGTTATGATGAGTCTCATGACAGCTGACATTTTATTTAAAGCCCTAGAGAGATCATTAACTGAAAACCTCCACTATAATCTACGGGACTAGTGGCTTCCAAACTTTCTAGACTGTGGATCAGTACTGGCTCTCTGTATTTCACCACGCTCTCACAGACTCTGACTTTTAATTAAAGACACTAACAAGGTAATTTAATCTCACTGTTCCAGCCAGTCCTAGGAATAAGACGCAGATTACTTCCTACAGTCTTACAAGTGATCATTGGCTCAGGAGCTCAGTTTGGGATCATTGATCTAGACCTCATGGCTGCAGAAAACCCACTTGAACAGTGAACCAGCTTTCTCTAAGGGGTGTAAAAGACAGAAGGGTAATCTCCCACTTCAAGCCAGTCTTTCTACCCCTCTCCCTGTACTTTCCTCTCTTTTACCTCTGCACTGGTTCTGTTCAGTTCACTTCCTCCTTCAGCTCCAAACGCACGACTCCATCTCTTTTTTCATTTGTAATTCCCACTCGCCTGACATTTCCAGATGTTTCTCTCTTCCTGTATTTTGCAGTACGTTCTCCAGTCCTCTCTTACCCAGTTCCGTCCCAGGTAAATTGCAGCATTAAGTGTTTTGAACTTTTCCTACAAAGATGTCGCATCACATTACCGAAATCCGTATTTAGAATTTGGAAGACACCACCTTGTTACAATAATATCAAAGCCTGTCACATTTTAGGTCTATTTTACTTGAAAGCATCTCTTTGGAGAACAGGAATCTACTTGGCTTATAAATGGTATTTTGGCAGTTGCTAGTTAATCTGCCCTGTTGAGACCAGTTTCTCCAGGTCACCTCTTTAAAGCAAAGGGCCCTTGTTTCCTCTCCTTTTTGGGTTGCGTTTCTTCCAGCATCACCCATGAGATGCATTAAGTCAAACTGACGTGGCTTATGCATAAGGGGAGACAGGAGAGGGAAGAGCAGCCTCCGCACAGACAACTGTGATGGGTGGACTGTTGGGTTGGTTGTTGCGTCACCTTTCGTGCCTGGTTCTCCTCTTGAACTAGGCGTGTAGGAAGCAAGACATCACAAGAAAACATAGGGGTGTAACTTTGCTCAAAGATAGTAGCAGTTCTCAGATATTTTCAACATTCAGTAGGAATCATTCCTTCTCACTGCTTATTAATTTGGTTTGTGATGAGATGAATTTTTCAGGTATTTACGCTTTATATTTACTAATAACTGCTGCCTCAGTTAAATATAATTGATCAACTAATCAGTTTCTTTTAGAGGTTCTGCTTTTTTTCCTAATCGAGAGATAGGACTGTTACAACACTTGCAACAAAGACTGTGCTTTAAAGATGCCAGCAAAGTGACTTTTTTTCCCCTAATCAATGATATGAAAAAAATTACTATTCCCATAACATTAAAAATAAACAGAGGAGATTTTAGTCTCAAGGGGGAAGGAGTATGTTCACTCAAGTAAGAAAAGCGCTGGTTACTGGGGAGATGCCAGATGGCATTTAATGACCCTCTCCCGCATCAGTATTGGAAAAAACCTGCTTGCATTAATGGTGCTTTGCCACTTGAAGGTACAGACATTTGAACTCTGCATAGCACAAAAGGTGCTGGTGAACGCGCAGTATTTGATATATGTTATGTTAATCTTATGTACATAGCATAAATGGATTGTATGTATGTGTGTACATATGGTATATAAATTGCTTAGGATATTCAAACATTATTGTACATAGGTAAATCTCTGTACAGGTGGGTTACTGTTGGTTACTTCTTAGGAGTCAAAGTAATTGCTCTGTTTTTATTCACACTTAAACAATAAACATTGGCATTCACAAGATGCATGGCTGCATTGCTACTGTTGGCATTTGAACTTGGCCCAGCACCACTACGACAGCTTGCAAAAAATAACCTGTTGCAGTTATAAACATGAAGAAACTGTCATTGTTCCTTGGAAACAAATTTGTCAGTGTGCACATGGATCCCTCAGTTTGTCACATTCATTAGGGAAGAAAGGGCTAATCTGAGTGGTTTGGATTGTTCTGATTTATAATAGGCAAATTTTGTTCGTAAACATAAAGTGCTTTCTATAAATGTGAGGATAAACCACGTTTGTACAATATTCTATCGCACCTTAAATTGCAGCAGAGCATTTATCCAGCTCTCTCTGACCTTGTACTGGATTGGAGGACTGAGCGAATTTTTCTTTTAAAATTGCGCATAATACTGAAATACTTGCTCGGTTACTTTGGCCTTAGATAAAAATGGATCTTAAATAAGGAAATATGTTTTTACCCTTTTAGAAGGCATAAGCAAATGATCACATGAAGTTTGTAATTTCTTGACCCTTACATTCAGAGGCAGCATTTCTTGAGCCATTTATCCCTTATGTGAATGGAAGGGTATCCAGAGCAGCTGTATCTGCAAGCCAAAACCTCCTTTTCTCCCCTCCATCCTGCCTTCAGCATATGCAGTATCTGCAAAGAGAGGTCACTTGTGCTTCTCCACAATGTAACATGTTAACTAGGTATTTTCTCAGCTATTGAAAAATAAAATGTGTTGCAAACTTGCAGATGACAGGGCTCTACAGAGCTTAGTGGTACTTCCAGTCCTTTCAGAAACAGGCAATTTATTGAAATTTGCAAAAAGCGTGTAACTTTGAAGGGGTAACTGTGAAATACACCTTGTATCAGACTTTCTGGGTAAGCTACTGCTTGGGACTTTGTATCTGTGGGTGTTGAGCAGAAGATGAGTGCAAACACTCAAAGCAGCAGGCAGTAGCTTGTGGGATAAAGGTCTAATAGCACAGGCATCTCAAAACCGATCGACAAAACATGATGAGACAGATGACTATCTGATAATAAAACACCACGGAGAGAGCTATTGCTTTTTATCATGTTCTTCCTTGAGTATTAAAAGCGCTCACTTGTCTCCAGAGCTCAGACAATTTTAAGAGGGAAGACAGTCTATATCTGACACATGACAAAGAAACAATTAAGAAACTGGTGTTGTGGACCAGCAACCACCCAAATATCTTCAGAGAGATCCCTGGTGGACATTTGAGGTGGGCACTTGACAGTTGTAGAAGCAGCTCAGCAGTCACTGGATACAAGTGCTATAAAGATATGCTTGGCACAATTCTTGCACCTGAAAAAAGTTGCTTTGCATCAGATATGTGGAGGTCTGAATAAATAAACAAAAAGGTTGGAAACTATTTTGCCAATTGAAAGGAAAAAAAACCCAATTAATTAAAAAAAAAGCCACAACAAAAAAAACCACCTTTCTTTTAACACAGAAGAAACACATTTTCCTCCTTTAGAGTTCTGTACGCCAGTGTTCAAGGAGCCACATGCTGGAATTAGTGAGAAGTGGAATAAGATGGTATGGTTTTGATATGGTATCTAGTTCTTCGATCTTTCATTTCACATTGGGATGCCATCCAGAGGGACCTGGACAAGCTCGAGGAATGGGCCTGTGTGAACCTCATGAGGTTCAACAAGGCCAAGTGCAGGGTCCTGGCCCTGGGTTGGGGCAACCCCCGGTATCAATACAGGCTGGGGGATGAAGGGATTGAGAGCAGCTCTGGCGAGAAGGACTTGGGAGTACTGGTGGATGAAAAGCTGGACATGAGCCAGCAATGTGCGCTTGTAGCCCAGAAGGCCAACCGTCTCCTGGCCTGCATCCAAAGCAGTGTGGCCAGCAGGTCGAGAGAGGTGATTCTGCCCCTCTACTCTGCTCTGGGGAGACCCCACCTGGAGTCCTGCGTCCAGCTCTGGAGCCCTCAGCACAGGAAAGACATGGACCTGCTTGAGCGGGTCCAGAGGAGGGCCACCAAAATGATCGGAGGGATGGAACAGCTCTGCTGTGAGGACAGGCTGAGAGAGTTGGGGTTGTTCAGCCTGGAGAAGAGAAGGCTCCAGGGAGACCTTCTTGCAGCCTTCCAGTACTTCAAGTGGGCTTTTAAGAAAGATGGGGACAGGCTTTTTAGCAGGGCCTGTTGCAACAGGAAATGGGGTAGTGGTTTTAAACTGAAAGAGGCTAGATTTAGACTAAACATAAGGAAGAAATTTTTCCCAATGAGGGTGATGAAACCCTGGCACAGGTTGCCCACATATGTGGTAGATGCCCCATCCCTGGAAACATTCAAGGTCAGGTTGGACGGGGCTCTGAGCAACCTGATATAGTGGAAGATGTCCCTGCTCACTGCAGGGGGATTGGACTAGATGGCCTGTAAAGGTCCCTTCCAAACCAAAGATTCTATGATTCTATGATCCTAGAGGACTGTTCTTTGTTTTCTCTTCTTTCTGCCATAAATCTAAATCCAAATAAGATTAAAAGAAAATCATCTACAAGCAGCTTTGAATCTATGTGGCTTTCAACTTTATGAAGCAAATCCTTTGATATATTGGTCACAAAAATGCTATACTATCGATATGTGTCATTAGTAAGAAACTTATTTTCTTGAGACGGTCTTTGAGGAAAACCAAAGAGCAAGACATCATGAAACTCCCCTGAATTGAAGATTCATTCACTAAAGTAAACCAGCATCACTAACTAGTAGTAGTTTTGGGAGTTTCTGTGGCCATCCAGCTTCAAGCAGGAGCTCTGCTGGGTGCATTTTTAACTCCCGGCATGCAACCACATTACAGACAGCCAGTCACACAAGGAATGAGAAGCTGCATGCATTACCAAGGAAGCTTTTAATGCTTTGGAAATTTCAGCCATCCTTGCACGACACAAGGATGCTCCCCAAACCTGCAATTATGAGTTTAGAAGCTTGTACTGACTTCGGAAAAGTCTGCTTTCTGATCATTATCTCCTCTGACACCCTAGAAATGGATGATGTTTCTTGGATTTAAGGGTGGATAAGAAGGTACGTAAAGCTCCACCTCAAGCAATACCTGCAAGCTTCTCTAATGTGCTGGGGTGAAATGGGTTCCTAAAAATAACAGGGCATGAAAGGCAGCACAATTAAGAAAACCTAAAACCGAGAGTGTAGTTTAAGAAATAATAGAAATTATCTTTCATAGGAGGTCGGAAATAGGGTTTAGGCTGAAGCCACTCCTGAAGGCATTTGTTCTTTATGCTCTGTTTAGAATCAACCACCTTCACTGTTACAAATAGGGCTCATTCTCTTGAAGGCTATATATGAGAGTAAGAGCACAAAAGCTTTATATTGGAGAGGGCACTATAAGGAAGGTCACTTTATAGAAAGCATGAAGTGTAATTTGGAGAAGAATGCTAATACCAGCTATATCAGATTGTGAGGAAGCTGAAAACAGCATATGTTCTAATATTGTCTTTTATTGATTTTGCTGCCAACATCCCACTTCAACAATGTTACAGCCACACTTCGGGATTCTTAATGGAGGGGATGGAGAAAATCAATATACAGAGCTTGCTTCTGCTCCCATTGAAGTCAATGCAAGTTTCATTATTAACTGCAATGGGCACAGGACAGAGTTCAGATTGTTTTGTTGCTTTGTGTTTGTTTTTTCTTTCCCTTTTTATTTAACCTCCTAAGGAGCAATGTGTACCGTTATCCTGTGCTTTAGAAAAGTCCCATTTAAATAGGGCAATTCCCTATCAAACTGCAAGTCTAGATGTTCAGAAATGATGCCCTGCTTTATGAACCCTAATGAAAAATTATAGCCTGTATCCTGAACTGGGAGAGTTATGATAAAAGATACAGGATTTGAAATAAATTCTAATAAAAAAATAATTTCTTTTTAAAAAATGCTTTAATTCAGATATAAAGCAAATAAAAACTATTTAGCTTTCACTGACTTGTAAAATATGACTTTCAGTACACATTGTTTGCTCTATTACTAATAGGGGGGATGCACCCAAACTTCTTTTCACTACTATTTTAATGCTATTTACACAAAATGAAATATGCTAAAATTATCTCCAAAAATTATAAGCATCATCTTCATTCCAACAACATGCTGTTAATTTTGTTCTAGCATGAATGCAAAACATATTTTAACATGCTGTCAAGATGAGATACTAAGAATGTCAATAAAATGACACTAAAATAAATGTAAATTTAGATTGCTGTCACAAGTGGCTGCTTGGTTTTGTGAAGATGTTAGGTTGCTATAGCATTTTCCATAGCAACTTTGCATCTTATTACATAAATAATCCCTCAGTGTCCTTAAAGCTTACTAAAAACAGGATTAGATCTATTCTCATATGTAATGATCTTTCATAAAACCTTATCAGTATGAAATACCCAGAAAACATGATAAAATGTAGTCTAGATAATAGTATTTCTGGCAGTTGGAGAGCATCAAAGCGCAGCAGACTTGTTTTGTAGTAAACAGGACATCCTCCTAAAACCCATATTAGGAAAATGCCTTTGAAGTGTCTGTTTCCTCTAAAAATTGAAAGTTAGGTTAACACCTTCACTGCTGTGTCCACAGGACCAGCACAGACCTTCACCCCAAAGCTGATGTGTTGTGTGGTCCAGAGCAAGTGGCCCAGTACTTGGGACAGGACAAGGCTGTCTTTATTGCCCAGGGAAGACAAGGCTGGCAGCTACCTTCAGCCCTGATTCATCAAGGCATTTCTGCTAAATTCAGCTACACAAGAAGCCTTGATAGAACCAAATGGACTTAAAACCAGGGGCGTAAAATTAGGCCCCTGCCTACACGCTTCCTGAATTTCAGCCTATTTTTTTGAAAGCGGTGGGGGAAAATGGAATGCATTTTAAGGCACAAAATTGGAGTCTGCCTGATGACAACAGCTCTGAACTGGCATGCTGTGAAAGACACTAGAACAGACTTTTCCCGGCGTACAGGGAGTTATCATCTTGTGTTGCTTTCTAGTGATCATCCCTGATGGTCCCTGGGAGCAAAACTGATTGTCTGCTGTGTCCAGAGCATTTCCATTCAAAGGGAAGTTACTCCACTCGGAGTGCTCAAAGGGATTGTTCAGCTGTCTTCTCTGGCCAGAGAGAGGACCCTGTCAGAACAGTGACAATTCAGAGCTTCAGATTTTAAATATGTTCTTTTCTTTGAGACGGCTTATAAAGCCTGGTTAGTAGCTTCTGTTAACAGGGTTTATTTTCCTCTTCATACGCCTTCATATGTTTATTAACACGGGCCTGGTTATGATACCAGCTGCCGATGCCTTTGAAATGGTATTGATTTATTTGAGGAAAAAAGCAACGTTAGCCCATTAATTTCTAGAATAAATATATTTTGTTATTTTACATTACCTTTATCAACAAGTGTTTAAAAGGAAAAAGGGGAAATTATGGGACTGTTAAATATCAGTATCACTTTCCCAAAATCTGATGCCAAAAAGCTATGGGATGGAGAGGTAATGACAGAAAAATAAATTAGACTTTTGTTTAAAAAAAATCTCCCATAAACCTCAAAGGATTAGACTTACAAGAAAGGAAGGAAGAAATATCTGATCCCTGGGCTCAGGAGGAAGAGAAAGACCTGACACGAGATCTGATGTGACACTGGGCCAGTTGGAAGAAAAAGAAGAGCAAAGCTCAGCTCCACACAGCTGGGGCTCAGCAATTTCTATTCAGAGTCGTAACAAGCCATATAAAGCTTTCCTACCAGTTTAATCCAGCTATAAAACACAGTTTCCATTCCACGTGTGCATCTCTGCATTCACACAAGCCTTAGAGAAAGAAAAAGAGGATTGAATTGCAGAGAAAAGAGATGAATAAGCATCACACAGATCACTTTGGTGTTTCCAGCTTTCCTTGAAGACTTGCCAGGCTTGCAACTTTCAGGATACGCTTACGAACAATATCCCAAAGCCTGTTTTATGCCGTGCGCGCCAGGGTGCGATTTTCAAATACCGACTTTCACAAGGGCTACACTCTTCTGTGAGACGGGCTGCCCGCTGTGCAGCCTGTCTCCGACCCAGGTGACTTAGCTGATGCTGTCAACAGGACAGAGCGGGTCAGGAGAGCACTTGAAGATCCAGGCTACCGTTCAAGACAGAAAGAGCCTCAGTGTTTGAATTTGGTGCCTACTTTAGGCGTGTTTGAAAATCCTGCCATAGAGGATGTCTGTCCTGACTTGGAAGGTAGCACCAATCTTACGTGTTCAAACTGGGCTTACGCTATATAACTTGAAATCGACTTTTTGCATGGAGTCCGCGAGCCTTTATTGAGTTACTTCACCACAGGTAATAATACAACGGTGGTGAAATGCTCCGGGGGCCCAATGAGTGGGCTATTGCAAGCCCATTCAGCCTGAGAGAGCCCTATACCAAGGTGCCTATCATCCACATGGGCAGGGCGGATGAGTGAAAGGAAGCATCGTTGCCTCCATTTGATAGTCGGGAACGGAGCTAACACAAATTCATTGATTAGTCTGGGCAGGGGGTATGTAGCAGAGCTGGGATTTGGCCCAGAGCTCTGGCATCCCAGTCAAAATCCTTAATCACGCAACTGTCCTTCCCGCATCCCTCTGCAAGCACTGTGCATCTTTCTTTTCTGCAGCGGCAGCCGCAGTCTCTCTCTGAAGTTGGAGCTGCTAGAATTAATGGCATGTTGCCGAGAACTGCAAAAGGAAGAGATTAACCCACCTTCCCCTTAAAGGAAAATTACAGGTGCCTTCTAGGCATAAACCAAAGTGCAGCGCTTTTCTACAACATGCAGCTTCACTTCACTAATTCTTAAAATTACTTTGGAGGCTTTTACATGTGGATCCTTACTCCCGGTGCCAGCAGGTGGGAGACGAAGCATCCATAAATCCTGATTATTCTGAAGATTTCTGTATATCCTCTAGACTCCAGCACTGAATCTCTTTTTTTTTTTTCCCCCCCTGGGCTAATGCTTCAGTAGTTACACCTTGACTTTCAAATGTATTAACTGAGTTGCCAATCATCATTATTATTTTTTTCTTAGCAATCTCCCAGCTTTACTTCAGCAATCCTCTTGTCCCTTTCAGACTCCAAAATCCACACTGCAGAAAAATCACTATTTAAAGGCTGGATTTGGAAAAAAAACCCCATCATTCTAAAGGAATACCTGATCCCACAGGTGAGATTCACTCAGTCTCAGGTCAGCCTTTTGCCAGCTCTCCCTGTAATGCAAATGAACTTTAGTCTGTGAAACCAAGAGGATTTCCTATAAACTAGGCATGTATGCTAGTTCAGCCAACTTACTGGTTTCCCTGGGGGGATCTTCAGGGGGTCCTGGCAGCAGTTTGAGATGCTGTTCAAAAGAACAAACAGCTAGTGATGCCTTTTCCTTGAAGATTCAGCTTGCACATGATAGAGTAGGCTACTAACTAAGCCTGGGGAGAATGATCTGTAAAATACCTGGAAGAGCAGAAGGTCTTTGCACAGGAGGCAGTACCCCAGTCCTGCAGCGTGGACTAGAGGGCAGAAGACAGGTCCAAGAGACTGACAGTCCTATTCCTGCTCTGCCACTGAGTCACTGATATCAATAAATCAAGTTCATAAACAACTAGGAGAAGAGCAATTGTCAGAAGAAAGAAAAGGATTTGAGTCTAGAACAAAGCGACATGCCTTGCAACATGGAGCTGTTCTGCATTGTCACCTGTAGCAAGCCCCAATCTTCACAAACATCAGCTATTAGCAGATTTCTAATACCTACCATGACTTCATCTCTTGCATGATTTAGTATCTTGCACAACTTGAAGAAAATAGGCAAACCATTCTTACTAACAGCTTTTTCATCATCTACCCCAAATCCCCAGAACTTATTGTGTACAAAGGCCTCAGCTCAATGTAAAGTACCTCTGAAACCTAAAGTCCAGCAAGTCTGTGTAAGCATTTAGGTACTGAAGTCCTTTTGCACAGCCTCAGGGCCTAAATGTGTTGCATTGTGTTTTCAAATGTTGGGACTGGAATCCACCCTTTTTTTTTCAGAGTGATGAATAGGTTTCTTTTTAGAAATCCTAGAGGAGAGTTTTCAATCTAACCAATCTAGCTGTGAGGAAATGTGATACACTCAGCACCATACTATCTAGATGCTCACAGAAGTGGAGTTAATTCTGAATGACAAAGGCTTGAGTTAACAGAAGAAATTACATTGGGAGACTGCTGAAACTACACTTTACCAAGACAGAATGCCGGGACCCATTCTAAATTGTCGAATTAATTGAGCCTTCTTGTACTAGGGGTGATTTAACTAGGTGAACTAGTGAAAAGAAGACCTGAAACAGGTGTTGGAACCTGGGGGAATCTCTGTCACTTGTAGCTTTGGGGATGGTAACTTCCCAGGAGCGTTACTCCCACTGTCAAGTAGGGTAGGCTGAGAAATAATGTTCTCAAGAAAATCGTGGGGATAGCAGGACAGGCAGTTCAGAACTCTGGAACAATCCAAACCAATTTATCACGTCTTGTTGCTTCAGCCACTTTCGGATTTAGACTTTTAAGCCTTTATGTGTGCATGCTGCCCTTGAGTTGAAGAGGCACAATATCTTCTTTGTGTTATTCAAGCCTGGCCCTTCCCATCGTTACACATTTTGACAAACATTTCAAGAAAAGGGGTTAAAAATGAAGAAAGTGCCAATGTTTTCTTACTGTGCAGAATTGTTTCTTTGTGATAAAAGATTCTTTAAAAGACATTCTTTGTAGAACAGAGGTTACTATGAATACAAATAGCCACTCCAGTGAGATAAAGAGGTGGTTTTGGAATGGCATACTCAAAAGGAAAGAAAAAAACAGAGAAGGCGGCTAACAGAAACAGTAATTTAAAAAAAATGCTGAAAGAACAAAGAAAGAATCACTTCTCTGTACATAAAAATGAAAAAATAAATATATTTCTCTCACTTTCTTTTCATTTATCTGTGTTTTATACCAAATAACTTTTTTGATTTAACTCCAAGTTCCCTCTATTGTCAATGGTAGAGGAATCAAATCCATTTGCTTTAGGTGAGAATGTAATGTTGGAAAAATAAAGCTATACAATTGATTTTAGAACTAGATGACTCTATGTATGCAGCAGGCTGGATCAACTCCACTGAGATCAAGAGGATGATGAATGGTACAATGAATGATGATGGACAAGTACTCAAGTGGATTCATATCACTAAATTTTGATTTAGCATGCAACCAGTACTGGTTTTGCTACTGTTATCACTGGGGGGCACTCAAGCGACCACATTATAACAATATAAATAAACTGAAGTTTTTTGGGATGGTTGGACAAAGTTAAGATATCAAAACATTTGACAGAAATGTCCTTTTTCATGGAAGAAAGCCGAAGACACTTTCTTATTTGTGTTGTTACAAAAAGAATGACCAGCATATCTCTGCCCTAAGCATGCATATGTTAAACCTAGCTGAACTGATAAGTATGACAGTTCAAAACATCATTACTACTCTTCCAGCGTGCAGGCTGTAGGTATTTCTGGCTCTACCTTCCTGTTGTTAATTCTAATGACTTCCCTCTGTAAGAGTGGACACAGTCAAAGTAAAATGATTAGACATTCATAAAAATCTCTGATTGCTAGCAGTGCTTTATCTGCAGAGACCCACTGTCTCAGCTCCAAACATTTGCTAATGGTGTCTAGAAAATTCAAACCCACACAATTAGCCAAGCAAAAATTAAGGCTGCCCTTTATAGGTTTTATTGTTTCATTTTTCTTCCAGGAAAAACATTAAATCTCCCCTCAAGAGAGATGCTGTAGTAAAAATTCCTTTGTTAGAATGACACTCCTTCCTTCAGTCTATACTTCCAGAGTCATTTGACCTCACACAGCATCTTGTCACAGGAGGAGCCAAAGAGTTCTTCTTCATGTAAGCTTGAGTCTGCACTTTTGTGCTGGCATACAAGGACTTGAAACCATTGAATGGATGAAATTCTTTCCTTTCTTAATATGGTGCCTATTCAAAGGACTAGATCAAAATTACCCTCATCATAAGACTCTCAATTTCTTTCCATATTACTCCCTCCTTTACTTTCCTTAAACCTCACTGCTGGCTGGCAGCTCCCAGTCATGATTTGGCTTCAGCTTCTGTACATTTTCCTTCTGAAGATGAGTGTCTAAACAAGCAAACCCTTGCTAGCTACTCATAACTTCATTAGCCAATGTCAAGAAGTCAAGCAAAGAATCCATCCAAATCATGTTACCAGTCAATAATTCAGGCAGCTTCTGAGCTACCTCTTGGTGTCCGCCCTGCATAGCAGAGTATTTGTAGAAGGCTGAAAAACTTGCTTTTCTTTACTCATATTAAATGCACCCTTGTTCTTTTGCTGCTAGAAAGCTACCACCTAGTTGCCATTACTGAAACTTGGTGCAGCTATTGATGGCTACAGGCTGTTCAGAAGGAACAGGTGAGGAAGGAGAGGCAGAGGCATTGCCCTTTACCTCAAGAAATGGATGAAGTCTGAAGAGCTGTCTCTGAAGAATAGCCATGAAGAGTTTGAAAGCTTATGGGTAAGAATCAGAGACCAAGGCAACAAAGGGAACCTTGTGGTTTGTGTTTACTACAGGCAATCTGATCAAGGACAGTCTATTGACGAAGTCTTCTTGCTCCAGCTACAGGAGGCATCTCGCTCGCAGGCTCTCGTCCTGCTGGGGGACTTCAGCCACCCCAACATCTGCTGGAAAAGTAGCACGGCAAGCTGTAGGCAATCCAGGACACTCCTGGAATGCATGGAGGATAACTTCTTAAGCCAGGTAATAGACAGCCCTACCAGAGGGCATGTGATACTGGACCTGTTGGTCACCAACGCAAGCGAGCTAATCAGTGATGTCAAGATTGGAGGCAGTCTGAGCTGCAGTGATCATGCACTGGTGGTGTTTGCAGTCCTGAGGAATATGGAGCAGGGAAGAGTAAAGTCAGGACCCTGAAGTTTTGGAAAGCAAACGTCCAGCTCTTGAAGGAGTTTGTCAATAGGACCCCCTGGGAAACTGCCTTTGCGGACAAGGGAGCAGAACAGAGCTGGCAGATAACAACAGATGAGGAGAAGGCTGAGGTACTCAACAACTTCTTTGCTTCAGTCTTCACTGTCAGTCTCTTTCCCCATACCTCTTGAGAGCAAAGTCCCTCCCACTGTAAGAGAATATCAGGTTCGAGAACACCTGAGGAACCTGAACATGTACAAGTCTATGGGACCTGACAAGATGGTTGAATGAAAATTTGAATATAATATTGGGTAGCCACTCTCCATGATATTTGAAAAGTCCTGGCAGTCAGATGAAGTCCGTGGTGACTGGAAAAAGGGAAACATTGCACCATTTTTAAAAAGGGTTTAAAAGAGGACCCTGGGAACTACCAACGCGTCAGCCTCACCTCTGTGCCTGGGAAGACCATGGAGCAGATCCTCCTAGAAGGCATACTAAGGCACAAGGAGGGCAGGGAGGTGATTTGAGACAGTCAGCATGTCTTCACCAAGGGCAGGTCCTGCCTGACAACCTAGTGGCCTTCTAGGATGGAGTGACCACATCAGTGGACAAGGGAAGAGCTACCGATGTTGTCTATCTGGACTTCTGTAAGGCCTTTGACATGGTCTCCCACAATATCTTTCTCTCTAAATTGGAAAGAGATGGATTTGATGGGTGGACTGTTGGGTGGATGAGGAATTGGTTGGGTGGTTGCATCCAGAGGGTAGTGGTCAATGGCTTAATGCCAAAATGGAGATTGGTGAGGAGTGGTGTTCCCCAGGGGTCCGTACTGGGACCGGTACTGTTTCATATCTTCATCAATTACACAGACAAGTGGGATCAAGTGCACCCTCAGCAAGTTTGCAGATGACACCAAGCTAAGTGGTGCATTTGACACACCTGAGGAATGGAATGCCATCCAGAGGGACTTGGACAAGCTCAAGGAATGGGCCCATGTGAATCTCATGGGGTTCACCAAGGCCACGTGCAGGGTCCTGCACCTGGGTCGGGGCAACCCCCAGTACCAATACAGGCTGGGGGATGAAGGGGTCGAGAGAAGTCCTGTGGAGAAGGACTTGGGGGTACTGGCGGATGAAAAGCTGGACATGAGCCAGCAATGTGCACTCACTTCCCAGAAGGCCAACCTTCTCCTGGGCTGCATGCAAAGCAGCGTGGCCAGCAGGTCGAAGCAGGTGATTCTGTCCCTCTCCTCTGCGCTGGTGAAACCCTACCTGGAGTCCTGTGTCCAGCTCTGGAGCCCTCAGCACAGGCAAGTCATGGACCTGTTGGAACAGGTCCAGACGAGGGCCATAGAAATGACCAGAGGAATGGAACACCTCTCCAAGGTCTGTTTGGAGGGGGCTCTGAGCAACCTGATCTAGTTAAAGATACCCCTGCTCATTGCAGGGGGTTGGACTAGATGATCTTTAAAGGTCCCTTCCAAACCAAACTATTCTATGATTCTATGACTCTATGATTCTATGATTCTTCATGATAGACATCTAATGAGTGTCAAATTAATGCAGTGTGCAGAATCATGTTTTGAAACACGCACCCTTAAATGTTAATTCCAGAAAACACACAGTTAAAATGGTATGGTGTATTTTTTAGAGAGCTCATAGAGTATTACGTATTTGTTGAAAAGAAAGTAAGGCTTAGAGAATACTGACCAAAACATAACTTCAGTTGGTCTCGTAATAAGACATTGTTACAACCATGGAATGAAGTACTGTTACGCAAGACTGCAGAGAGCATGCTAAAAGAAACACAATACTTCAAGCCAAGGGCAGAACTGGAGAATTTTCATCGTTTTATATCATAGCAGGTGACAAACACCTCTTAGAGGCAGCTTGCATCATTCAAATAACTAATTTATGAGGGTTTAAAACAAGATTCTGTCTTATATATTCAATTATTCATATTTCACTTCTCATATGTAAGGTTTTGTTTGTTTTTAAAAAACCCAGCAGTTGTATATAGAGGTATTTGGCTTTACCTGAATCATCTACTCTCAGCTTTTTACTGGGATTGTCACCACTGTCATCATCGGACATTTCCATCTCCTCTTCCCGGCGGATTCCCATGAGCTGTTCACTGTGAGCATTTCGGAGCTCCTAAAACCCAAAATGACCTTTTGTCAGTATTAACTTCCATGAAGCCATTATGTATTATTTAGTATCTCTTTTTAATACTGCTCTGATTTTAATTGTACATCATTTATCATTGTAATCATATTTATTTGTACATGAATATTTATAACAACAGTAGCACAGGGAATTCTTCCTGTGAAAGAACAGAGTTTATGAAAGGTAACACTCAGGGGAAAAACAGAGAGAAAGTGAGTCTCAGTGGTGAGTGATCTTTAGTTCTGCTAAATGTATGAGAATGCTTTAACAGCAGAGATAATGCTTAAAATTGTGTATAAAGCAGATTGGTAAAGAGATGGTCAGCCTGCTGAAGGTGTAGATGATTCTTGCTTCTCTCTGCCACTTGGGCTCGCATTCATCCGGCCAAGTGCAGGTGTCTCCAGCAAAACTAGTTCCCGCTCAGGCACCTTTCCCAGAAATGCGAAGAAACAGGCACTTTAAGGTGATTCACATCCACAAAGCAACTAACCAAACAAAGTCATATTAACTATACCGTAAAAGTGCCTGGTTGTCTCTGCTGATGGTAAAGGCAGCCGAGAGCAGCCACGGCAGATGGAGCTCTCTATATTCTGGGTGCCTGACGCTGGGCGAAGGAATCCCGCCCTCTCTCCCTATGCCCAGATCGCCTCGGGTATAAAAAACCCAGCCCAATAATGCCGTCCTGAAAAATCTCTGCATCTTGGTCCAAAGCAAGTGCCAGCACGGACATGCCGGTCCCCGGGCGACCAGCGCAAGGGCAGGCCGGCGGGCAGGGAGCCCGTGCACATGTCGCTAGGTGAATGATCAGCGGGCTTTGTGGGAGTCTAGACGGTCTTTGTTCTGGGTAGAAAAGCCGGCGCGGGTGTAGCGGCTGGCTTTTTAATGGCAGCGCTGAGAAGATTGAGAGGACTCTATTTTGTCCTAATAATCCTGTCAGGTGTAACACGGGGATGCTGCACCGTGATTAGTGTAGGCCTTTTCAGCCCACAGACAGCTAATTTTTCTGCCGACAAAGAGCCTAATTCCCAAAGAGGTGGTTTGAAGTCTTTGAAACAAGGAAGAGCTGCATGGAAGGAGGAGACGGCATTGAGGAGCCTGACCGCTGCTCCGTGCAATTAACAATAAGCTGTCGGAGAGGGACTGGGTGAAAAAAGGGAAGGCGTTTCCCTGGAGCTGTACCCTTGGTTCATGGGCAGATCTCAAATATCCTGATAAATGTGTATGTGTCCATTAATCCCAGCAAAGGCAAGGAAGCTAATTAGTGGGCATTCTACATTCGAATAGTTTCAAATTGGAAAGAAATTATTAAAAAGGTAAATTGTCAACCAGCGTCTCATGCAGTCAGAGGCACCTCTGGCATAATAAATTAGGAAACCGTTTCTTAATTCCTTATTGGAAAAAGCCACCTGCACTTTTTCCTGGGGAAGTATACTGCACACATGAGCAGAAATCCCCTCACATTTACTCCCTCTTTAGGGGATAAATGTCCTTGATGAATCAATGTCTACATTATCAGCAGAGCCAATAATCTTCCACGGAGAATGTCCATGTGTATGAGTGTTTGTTCTGTGTGTGGGTTTCTAGCAAAGCTTTCTTAAATTCAGAAAAAAAGGGAAAGTGATCAGGTGATTAAACAAATTGGCAGATAATGTCGCGTTTAGAAAATATGATTTAAATCAAAGATGCCATTTGGCACATTTCCATCATATTTCACATCTGAAAAACTGTCATTCCTAAAATATATTGGTTCAGCGAGAGCCTTTGCATGTTTCTGAACTGTTTTTGTTGTCTTCTTCTTAGAAAAACAGAAGGAAAGTATTTGAAGAAGTGAGTAGCGAATCAATGTTTCTGGAAAGTGCAACCCTTACACATTTCAGTTTATTAAAGATTTAGAAGCCAGCAAATAAATGACATACCACATCCCTTTACAGAAAGTTTTTTTAAGAAGGGATGGTCTTAATATGATTGAAATAAGCTACTAGCAAATCATATTTTCATACATCTCTAAAAGATAAGACAAACATTGATCCCCAACTTCCCAATTTTCAATTGAACAAAGGCTTTATCCACTATTTATATGAAATATTTGTGAACAAAATGCAAAACACAGTTTGTACCAATAAATTATGCCAACATTTTATTTTAAGTGTCCCATTATTGTGAAGTCATTTGGTATTCACCATAATAGCACTGATAATAAAGAATTCATTTGGTATTCATGTGGATGTTACATTTAGTGCCATTGGTATTCAACTGTAATTTAGCATTAGTTAATGGGCACTTAAAATGTTATCCAAATGATTTATATCACAGCACTTTAGTGTTTCTTAAACTAAGTGTACAACACTTATTTTACAAGTGTACTACAAAATAATTAAATAAGTGCACCTTACCTTCTAAAGTTTTTATTCTGAGACAGAGAAAAATCATTTAGAGGACTGTGATACTAAAAATCAACATGCTCTACTACATGAAGGTGAACCAACTGCATGTAAGTTGCTCACATTAAAAAAAGAAACCAAAACGGAAGAAGAAAGAAAACAAAGACAGCGGTACTTACTTTTTAAAATACAGGCTCATAGCGTTTATACTGAATTAAAAACGAAAGCTGGATGACCAAAACACAGGATGAGGTCTATCGCTTCCTTTGCTGCCACTCGCAGCAAGGGGAGTTAGAATCCCATTTCCTCTGCTCATGCTTATGACAGTCACACATGCATGGTCCCACATTGCTAACTCTGTGTGGTACTATGATTACATTCATACTGGTTTCTTTGCAAGCATAATACTTAGAATCAATACAAGTGATGTATCTACTTTTTTAAAGATAAACATAAAACAAATGGGAAGGAGTATCTCGTAATTCTGGGCTTAATATGCTTAAGTCATTACTTAGGAAAGAAATTCTCTATTTTATTTTCAGGCAAAGTCATCTTATAATGACCAGATGATGGCACAACAAGAAAAAAAAAATCTGTGCTGCAGAATACTTTTAAAAACAGATCACGATGACTCCTAAAAAGATATTTTCTAGAAATAATTCTTATTTCTATCCTTAGTTGAAAATATTTTTCCTAATTTCACTACTTCAGTTCATTATTTTAGATAGTAAACATAATCCTCCAATGATTTCCCAAATCCGCATGAAAAATAAAAACACATGCTCTCTGTCTTAGTGTTATTTAATGACTATTATCATGATGAGAGCAATGGGAGCAATTCATACTGTAGATGAGACTGTATAGTGGCCAGTTGATTAACAGCTAAAACGGTAGCTGTAAATATTGCTGAATATACACTATGTCCAGCTACAGTCACACTCGTTCTGTGTCAATCCAGCTGTGAGATGATGGATAAAAAGTAATAATAAAATCACCAACCTCAGAATGCTTTCGCCAAATGTCTATGTTCTTTCGCTGGGCTTTCGAGAAATGGTCCCAAGCTTTTTGTCTGGTAGAAGCGTTGAAAACGGCGACAATCTGCTCAACTTTGGTGAACAAGGAAGTCAAACAAGACAAGCAATTTATGTTGTGATCACTATAGAGAAGCAAAGCAAAGACACTAGGAGTCTATGGATGATGTCATTACTGAAACAACATCATCAATATCCATCCAATGATGTGTCTTTCGTACTTACATTTTATCAATGTTGGAGATGTCTCCCTTCAAGTCTGCCTCCATAACTTTAGTCTACACAACTTAAAACTATGTACCAAAGAACATGCATGCAGCTGCTTCCCAGTGACCTCTGCTGCAACGCTGCACAGCCACGTGCCTTTGCGTTTGTGGCTATAGGCGTGCGACTACAGAAATGGCACTCGAGGCATAAACCTGACGCATGTTCCCCTGTGGCAGCTGCGTACAGTTGAGAAGGCTGTACAAACGAAAGCGTGAAAGACAAGCAGGCTCTGCTTTGAAGGGTGGCTATGTGATAGAGGGAATTTACCAGCAGACGGAAAGGGCTAAACCGTACATTAATGCTGCATTCTGTAGCTGCCGCTCCTGCTTCTCTGCTATTTCATATAAACAGGCTCACCTGTGGTAGATCATTCTGTCCTGTGCCCATGGCCTATGTATGTTTATGTACATGAACAGTCACATTTTTGTGTATATAAGATGAAGAAGAGATGTGAAATGGGCTTCCCTCATTCAACTTTAATGAATTTGTTCTGAAGCCAGACATCAATATTTAGGGCAATTATCTAGGACAATTAAGATCCTTAAGTTTTTAGCTACTTGTTCATCCTAAATCAGAACCTTTCGTCCCAACACTCTTTTCTTTTCGCATCAGTTACAAGCAACATTGCTCTTCCGCAACAGCGATCTGCCTAAAAAGGGTTGTGCCAAGATGTAAGTTGCCTTGATCCCATCACAGTTAACTGAAGGACCACCAGGGAATCCAGATTTTCTACAAATTACAGAGGCTGTGATCCTGAGTGAGCAGCTGTGCCAACCTATGAAATCGAACTGAAAAACGCTTCAACTCTTTGACAAGGTTCTTGGCTATTTATCTCTTTAGATTCCTGGGCAGAAACAATGCCTGATGTTTTGTAAAGACGCAGTTTGCATCACCTCCCTTCCCTCTCTTTCACTGAGAAATGGTGGCAGGAGTGCTGTAATGCCTTCTGCTCTGGTCTCTCACCAATTTTCTCGATGGCTGCTCTCCTTCTCCCCTCAAGTCACACATGTAGAGGATCTTATTGTACATAACAACCTATCTTTCCTAAAACAGTGAGTTCACCTAGTAAGTCAGCTATGTATCCTTCACCTCTAGATCTGAAAGTTACTCGCTCACTGGAATAGACGCACATTTCTTTTATTCTCTTTTTTACCACTGTTGCAGGTTGCTTTCAGATTCAGGAGGACTACAACATTTTGAATCACATATAGGATTTTTTCTTTGCAATCATTAGCACTGGTTAATTAACTTTTAAAGCCATAGAAAATATTTGTCATACTTTAAAATTAATACTTATATGTAGTTTTTACTAAAGGATGTGCCTCAAAACTGTTGGGATGATCTGATAGATTAGTGATCCATTCAAGTTTTAATAGCAGATGTGATAATTTCAGCTTATTAGAACTTGTTTGGAGCAAAGGTTGGATGTATCAGGGAAGTTATGCTGTGTATATTTATTCAATTAATGTGAAAAGAATGAAAATGCTAGGGCACTCTATTATTACTTGTACAGAAACTGAGGCTAGAATTCAATTACTGTTGTTGTGTTGGTGACCCAGGCACTCAGAAAATTGTGCTTAATTAACAATGTGTTTTTAGTTCGCAAGTTGAAATTCAAGCAGAAAAGATTCACAAAGATATGAGGAAGAGCTGTTTGCCATTTTCCACTAATAGGTATTAATAAGATCATCTGAATTTTGAAAAACCTTTGAACTTTAAAGTGTTTAATTTCCACTCTGTGAACGGGTGCTAAGATTTATCAAAAGTCATTATCTGAGCATTTCAGAAACTCTCCTCATTGCAAACACAAGCTAGGAAGATGTCAAAGAGTTTTTCTTGCATAACTGCAGGAGACAAAGTGCACAGAAAAAGGATCTCCTTCACTTACCTAACTTTCAGATATTAAAAAAACTAAAGGACATAGGATACTGTGAGTACTAGATGTTAAAAATCAGGGCATTTAAAGAAATATTACGCAACAGACAGCAAACGTTAATAAAAAAGAGACACGTAGAGGAGAAAACTGAATTATCTATATCAAAGACCAACATCCCACTACTCTGTATTCAAAGAAAGTGTCAATATATATACAGGAATTTCAATATACACAGCAATCTAGGCTATGAAGTGCTACAAACACCCATAGGTAACACCCAATCTAAAGGTCTTCAAGCATTACATTAGAGCTAAAGAGCGGCCAAGGCCATGGTTTGACAGTACAGGAAAGCGGTCTCACATCTGTACTGCATCAAAATCCTGCATTCATGTGTTATGAGATGGCAATTCAATATAAATGTGTTCTGCCAGTTCACATTTGGTCGTAGGTTAATTCACGTTGCATCAAGGTTCATTCGTTCTCCCACAGACACCCTGGAAGCCTGAAGCTGGCATAAGTCCTGTGCTCTGGGTAATTGGTAGGTGAGAGATAATGTACCCCAACATGATCAGGGTCATACTTGTATGGGTAAGTGATCCAGCAGCACACAGCCCATGAGGATGGTAAATTCATCCCTAAGGGGAATCCAGGAGAGTATGTATTATCTGAGAACCTCTCCAGTTAACGCATTTTTCCTCCATGTTTGGGTAACATTTCTCCAAAGAGAAGCCCCAGATTTTGGGCTGATATCTGCAGAATCTGAGCGAAACAGTTCCCGGTCTCACTTGCTGACCATGGTTTTGAGAGTATTTCCGGATCTCCAGAAAGAAATATCCAAAATGAAATAACAGGCCATGTCTATCTCTCTAAGGCACCTTGAACTCTAGGATGCGCTGTACTGTCAACTGTGACTGGTAAGTAGAATTATTAAGTAACATGAAATATTCATCATCAAACATCTGTTGGTAAGTTCTATGCTATATCAAATTTTCATTGACCATATGCAAAGCTGTTTCCTTACTTAAATCAGGTTTTAAAAAACCACATTGTTCTGGAAGGGTCCACACCATGTCATTGTTTTTCCTATCAATATAACTTACAGGATGCAAATAATTGCATCTTTCCTAACAACTTATTCTGCAGCTGGTAATTTATGTGGCATGTTTCAAACAAAGGATTATTATCTTATTGTTTTTCTGATGGGCTATAAATAACTAAAAAGACCCAAACAACTAAGCCTAGAGTGATATGCAAGTGTCAATGTTTAACAAATGCAGTGTAACTACAATACACTTTATTAGAGGTGCTCATAGTAAGCATATTAAATGAAAGTTTAAACCTTAGTTTCTCTTGCCATAAATCATGCTACCAGAATAGGGTATTGTTATCAAGTATAAACGTAAAAATAACTAGAAAAACTAAGAACAACAATAACAACAGAATCCCTTAAATGATGCCTGCAGAAGCTGTATACAAGATTGGATTAAAGGGAAAATTAGAATATCTCCAGGGCAAGAGAATATTTGATACAGGATATTTGAAAATGGTATTACCAGAGAAGAACATAAATAAATGAGAACCAAAGTATAGCCTCATCTGTAGATTAAGAGGTAGAAAGCACACTTTTATCCTCCATTACATTTATCAAGCAGGCTATTTTAAATACATGGTTGAGAGAAGGCTGAAATTTCTCCTTGGATTCAGGAGACAAGAAGTACTCAATTTTTCTTTTGCTTATTATTTTATCAGCTGCCATGCATACATGATTATTTTTAATTTCGTGTGTGCAATAATAAAGAACACCAGCAACTAAATGTTTTACAACACCTTATGACAAATAATAAACAAAATAGAAAGTGAAACACAATGTGTTAAAATAAAAACAAAAACCTTCTCTGGCAGATAAAATAATCAGATTTCATGTAGAATTTAACTCCAGATTCCACCAATTAGGGATACAGGATGAAAAGGGCTTTGCACCAAGTTACTGTAAGTGCAAGAGTAGAATATGTGGCAATTTAGCTCAGAAAAATTCTGTAAGAGTGCGACAGTTGACATGCGGGTAAAAGAAAAATTCCACCCATAAAATTACAGTGTAAAGGAAACTGTTACATTAAATGTATAACATGCTTTTCAAATATAGATTCGCAGCATAGGGAGGATATAGAGTTGGCGTGGTTTGGGTCAGAAGCCTTGTTGCTGAATTCTGAGTAAGCTGGAGTCTGCCAATCGATTTGGCTCCAAGCCCAGCAAACCAAGGAATTACAGTAGTCAAGGCTAGATGCTGTAAGTGAATGAATTAGAGTCTGCAGGTCAGTTTTGGATAGAAAAGAGAATATTTTTGGCAACAGTCCTGAAAGGCATTTGGCGATGTACTGAATAGAACTTAGCATTAAGTCCAAGGCTAAAACTGTGCGTAGGTAAATGACATGTGACATCAATAAGAGAAACAGTAGGCAAATCGCAGAGTAATAAAATAAACATACATTTTTAAAATTTATCTACGTCAAACCATCAGTCTTTTGGTTATGATACTGTTTACTTTCAGAAAAGAATTTGCCTTTCACACATTTACAGCTGAAAATGTGCAGCCCCTCCCTGTTACCCAATGCATGTGCCACACAGGGAGAGCCATAATGTGATTGCCATTGACTGGCAGAGGAGGAAAACATAAAAGTTGAAAATATCAGCCTGGAGAAGACTGCAGATAATGCAAGGAATGGTTCCTAAAGGAAAGCATACCGCTGATCATCAGCTGAATATGTAAGCAAATGCCATTATAGATTTGTATAATGAAGACATAGATTTTGACAGCTGTGCAAAATGACTCATCTGCCTTGAATAAGTGGCATCCTTGTTTTGTTTTGCTTTTGGTTTTGTGGGGGTCTTGTGCACAATCTTTGTGGATTTTTATTTTAATCAAAACAAAAAAACCCAGAAAAAATCCATGGGAATGAAAAGGAAGGTGGATCAGAGCTGCAACTCCGTCAGCGAAGAGGAGGCTACTTTTTAGTCTGCTTGCCACCTGGGTGGCTGTAGGTTCCTTAAGACATAGTCTTAAGACATGGCATGATAAAGGAGAAAACCACAGGACTTGTCTATTATATCTCCAAATTCCACCTTTTTGGACAGACCAAGAGAACGATGCCTCCAGTGATTTATCTCCCAAATCATTTTGCCATATGGAGAATCAGGTTGCAAGGCTGCCATCCTTCAACTTGCCCTACTGCCAACAACTACATCTGTACTAGTGATCAAAACCAGCCAGGGACCATTCTCGTTCCCTGAAACCAACTGGCACAACATGCTGAGTGTCCCCACAGCAGCAATCCTTCTCTCTTGCCAAAAAGATGCTTTTGGAGAAACTACTTGGCCTGCACCAAACCCTAAACTCTACCCACATTGCATGGGAAAATACTAGCTGGCCCAGAGCAACAACATTCTTATGGTTGAACAGTATGGACAAGCCTGCCCTAGCTCAGCTTAATGTACTCCTAGAGACAGAGTCAGTGGGGGTCATCTTTTACTAACAGTCTTGCCTTTTCTGCTCTTCTGATGCAGGGGTCTTGGCATTGCACAGGGCCATTATAAGGCTTACCAGAGGAAGAAGGATGCTTTCTTCTTCTGTCTAACCTGTCTCACCTACCTGAATACCAGAAAGAATGAGAAACAACTCTAAGTGTCCTCTCCCTAAATCACGCTGTATTATTTCTACATTTCCCTCTGACTAAGCCTACAGTGTTTGAGACCAGTGCTCTTCCATCTGACTCAGATTGGTTGTAGTCAACGCTTGCTTGCGTGGGTTATTCAGAGGCTTGGTGAATGTCAGTGGTCTACACCTGAGTGATGTGGGAACGGCAACAAAGCTGGTGAGGGGTCTGGAGCACAAGTCTTATGAGGAGCGGCTGAGGGAACTGGGATTGTTCAGTCTGGAGAAGAGGAGGCTGAGGGGAGACCTTATCACTCTCTACAACTACCTGAAAGGGAGTTGTGGTGAGGTGGGTGTTAGTCTCTTCTCCCAAGTAACTAGTGATAGATCCAGAGGAAATGGCCTCAAGTTGTGCCAGGAGAGGTTTAGATTGGATATTAGGAAAAATTCTTTATGGAGAGGGTGGTCAAGCATTGGAACAGGCTGCCCAGGGAGGTGGAGTCACCATCACTGGAAGTGTTCAAAAAACATGTAGACATGGCACTTCAGGACATGGTTTAGTGGGCATGGTGGTGTTGGGTTGATGGTTGGACTTGATGATCTTAAAGGTCTTTTCTAACCTTAACGATTCTGTGACACTGTGATTCTGTGAAATATTTTTTCATAATAGAATAAGCAGATTCTTCCACATAGATGAAGGACACAATAAAAAATGTTTATCCCAGAGCACAAATTATAAACCATGGTCTTATAAAAACATAGAACCTCAGTGTCAGCAGCTGATGTTTTCCTTTCTTCTTCTTTCAGCTAAGACAACCAGTGAGGAAGGGTGAAAGAAGGAGCTTTATGGGGATACTGAAGACACCCCATTTTCAGGATTTATGTTGAAACCTGCTTAGTGACCTACCTGAGGTATGTATATCAACAATTAATAGTTCTAGAAATGGAAGAACACTCCTTGTTGAACTTTGAAGTAAAAAAATACACTTCGATTAAAGGGAGCCCAGTTTGCACTGCAAGGTGTTTCTAGAAAATCTTTCTACAAAATAAGCTTTGAAAATCTTTTACGTTGTGAAACGTGGTTTAATTTACAACAAAGAAACTGACAGCTTGGTGTAACAGCAAGTGCTGGCGCTGTGCCATGTGATAAATCACTTGGACTTAACAAGACCACCTCCATGTCATTTCTCAACAAGCAGGAACCTGATATCAGGCCAGCACAACATAGTAGGGCATGTACAAATGTACAGTATCTGCTCTCTTAATGCCACCATTTTATATTACAGAACAGACTTCATGGACCTTGTGTTGACATCCAGAAAAAAACCTTAAAAATTCCCCCCCCTTCCCCCCAGCTGAAAGGAAGATGAGTGAATGCTACTTCCTTCATCGGCTTGACAAGACTGTAAGCCATCCCCAACGCACTGCATTTAATTAGCTGTTCTCATTATTTATGGTTAGATGGACCTTTTTTTTTCAGTTCTCAGATTTAAAAATAGCAAAAGTAGGAACAACTATTTTTGTAAGCCTGTCCAAAAAAAGAACTCCAAGAGCACTCTGAGATGAAGGAACATCATAAATGTGACTGAACTCTGGTTCATGTCCCATTAAGTGAAGTGAGTCATTCCAGTCATTCTAATCTCTTGCAGATTAGAATAGATATAGAAGGCTATATTTGTTTTGGACGTAATATGGTTTCTTTTGCTGGAGGAAAAAAAAAGAGAGAGGTGGATGAGGGGGCTTCAACAGCCATAGCCTCTTCTGGCAATCAAACAAAAAAATCATCTCACACATCTTATGTGGCAACATTTACTTCTCCATTTGTTGCCATACCTTATGTTGCCCTGCCCGCCATGACTTGTCCCCTTCTCTTTTATTTACTGCCTCCACTCTCATCTTACTTCTGTATTTTTGTTTCTTCTTTCTGTATGTGTCCATCTCTCCCTCCCACATAGTCTATCCCTTTCCAAAACTCTTTTCCTGCCTCAGTGTGTTAGTTTTTGCTGGGATAGAGTTAATTTTCTACATAGTAGCTCGTATGGGTCTATGTTTTGGACTTGTGCTGCAAACAGTGTTGATTGATAATACAGGGATGTTTCTGTTACGGTTGAGCAGTACTTACACAGAGCCAAGGCCTTTGCTGCTTCTCACCCCACCCCACCAGCAAGAAGGCTGGGGGTGCACAAGAAGCTGGGAGGGGACACAGCCAGGACAGTTGACCCCAACTGACCAAAGGGATATTCCATACCATATGACGTCATGCTCAACGTATAAAGCTGGGGGAAGAATAAGGAAGGGGGGACGTTGAGAGTTATGGTGTTTGTCTTCCAAAGTAACCGTTATGTGTGATGGAGCTCTGCTTCCCTGGAGGTGGCTGCACACCTGCCTGCCCATGAGGAGTGGTGAAGGAATTCCTTGTTTCATTTTGTTTGTGTGCGCGGCTTTTGCTTTTGTCCTTATCTGAACCCACGAGTTTTCTCACTTTTACTGTTCCGATTCTCTCCCCCATCCCACCGGGGGGGACTGAGCGAGCAGCTGCATGGGGTTTAGTTGCCAGCTGGGGTTAAACCAGCTGGTTAAACCGTGACACCCCATAACATCTCTGTCATCATCACAGACTACACCATTTGGGACAAATCTAGTGATTTGACATGAAGCAAGACTAGTGCCTGCTGAAGGGAGTAAGAATTTCAACCAGTCATAGTTGCGTAGGGTTATCCATATTCATATTTACAAGGTTTATTGGTTCACTTATAAGCAGCCTGAACAGTTTTAGATGTGCAAACCACATGGTATGTGTGCACGGCCAACTCGGAAAACCTTTTGAGTGAAACCTCCATCTTTCCTTGCTCCAAAGCCTTACTCTCATCCCTTATTGTTCATTTCCATGCAACATTTACCATCCAGTTCTGTGAGGAATCGGGCCCTTACCTCCATCCCTACTCATCAAGGCAGCTCAAAACCAAGCACAGATTTCACATGCTTCTTTGCTTTGTACCTTGCTTCATCATCTAGAAGATCCTGCAGGATCCAGGCAAGTGGCATGGGTTGCCAAAATGGGGCCTGAGGCTGGAATCTCTTGGGAGGCAGTACTTTTATTTTGCTATAAAGCATCATGCATATTTAATGGCCTACATTTAAAAAAAAATAGAAGTCTTAAAAATAACAGGAGAAGAGCTTCTGTTGAAATTCTGACCACGTTTAAATCGATACCAAGACTCCTACAGACTTTAGGTGGAGTGAAGGCTACAGACAATGGAATGAATGAAGAAATTTAAAGAAAATGAAACACAAAGGAATAAGCTATATGAAACATTACAGACTGCAACCACAAAGGGTTATACTGCCAGAAAGTGGGGAGGAATTATAAGAATGCAAGGTAAAATAGAAATGGAGTCTTTCATCTCTATTTTCTGCCATTGCTGCAGCATCCTGGGTAGAAATGCTTTTGAGAACATGTAGGAAAATGAGAGGACAAGTAAAACAGAATAGCGATACCCAGATGACCTTTACTGGACAAACCATCAGTACAGAAGCAAGCAAAGAGCACACCGACTAAACGAGATAATCAAAAGGGATGGATAGATTGTGGAGGTTGTTTTGTATTTAAATTTTTTTCAAAACACGTCAAGGTAGAAAGTAACAGTGGCAACTAATGACATGAATGATTAATGTTTTTATTTGTACGATAGTGGCATTCTATGCCACCAGCTGAGATCTGGGCTGCACTGTAAAAACACTTTATATGACTCAATCGTTTTCACAAAGAGCTAATGATGACCTAAAAATTGCACATAAAGTAAGCTTATATTTTTGAATTAGTCACTGGCAAATGAAAGAAAAACTGTAAGACTGGACAATTAAAGAGCAGTAAAATCCTTTTAAAAGTTGCTATTAATGCAGAGTAATTGAAAGAATACTCAGAAAGCATGAATGTATATAAAAAGTCTGACTGCTAAGAGAATTTAACTAGCATGCTTTCAATATCTGTAATGAAATTGGCTTCATTTTTAGTACTAAGAGAATATACTAAAAAGTGGAAGGATTATTGGGAGAAAGGACTGCAGTATGGAATTTAAAGCAAATCAGATAAGATTGGTAATCACCATCACATCAATGTATATTCTACCTTTTCTAAAGTAAGAGAGCAACTTTTGAAGTGAACCTGTAATGAGAAAAACAAAACTGATCCCAATCCTTTTTTGAAGAAAGCTCAAAAAGGGTTTTTAACATTTTTTCTTCCTTTTTTTAATATTAAAAATGCAGATTCTATCTGTGAAGACACTGATAATGGTAAAAGAGATTAAATCATATGCAGAGAGATCAGAGAATGAAAATCAACAAACCTGAAGAGAGGAGAATTTTATTCAGTCTGTTGAGAATGCATTTCCCTTCACAATTATTTAACTTCAATTTATATGGGGTAGTAAGAGTGAGGGAGGAGGGAAATTTATATCAGAAACCTAACAACTATGAAAAAAAGTCAGGGTACACTAATACACCACTAAAGTCCTTCAGTAGGAAGGGAGAGAAAACTCGAGGTGACAATCCTGACCTTCCCAAGGAGGGGGACACGACACACAGTCTTCTCCCCAAACCTTTGATTCTTCTTAATGAACAGCCCTGCTGAATCAGCTCAAAGGTGTATCTAGCCTCATATCCTGTGTCACAAATGAAAGGGCTAAGGATGCTTAGCAACAAGCTAAGCGGGTAGGCGGCATCATCTTATAATTCCAGGTTTCTTTGGCTTCAGGACTTCTTGAAAGATGAGCACCCCTCTGTTTTTACTTCCATGTACACCTTTACATACAATGCCAGTGCACAGGGAAGCAAACAAGATTTCTGGCAGCAGAAGGAAGTGTCAGGCACCCTGTATATTGAGCTGTGGAGTGAAAATTACTTTCTCTC
>NW_010551019.1:126673-153925 GCF_000687285.1 Phaethon lepturus | reverse complement strand
ACACGACGACTGGAACTGGACTACGCAGTTCAGCCCTTGAGATCGTTTTCAAAAAATGAAAGTGGGCAATGGCAGGTAAAGTTGTCATAAGATTCTGGCTGATGGTGCTGTGCACTTGCTCGAGATGGTGCCTAATACTCCATCTGCTCCGGGTACCTCCCCACTTCCATCATCACCCATATCAGCGTAGTGCCGTAGTGTGCCTACATGGGAGCTGTTAAATTCAGAGCACCATAGCATATCACCCTGATCACAGCTTTTTGCAAAGCTGGGATACTGCTACATACTACTGTGATACTAGTCACATACTACTCTGCCACCACCATGGTTTTTGTGGTAAAGGTACACCAGTGACGTAATGATAATGCAGTGCTTTTTCTGACCCTCTCAGAAGTCAACTTGTTGTCCAGGCAAAGTAGACACTCACTCAGATGCTGTCTCTTTCCTTCTTTAAAAGAATTAATAATGCCACTTTTATGCACAGATATGAATCCTTGTGTTTTAAGACTTTATAAGTGTGTTTGTGTTTTAAGACTTTATAAACCTTGTAGGTTTTGGCCTCTGATTACAGTTATAACTGTACCAAGAGAAAGATACCAACATTTTCCTGCTAGTTAGTGGAAAAATTTATTTTACAGTTTACAAATACTCCAGCAGAACTACTGAAGATTGCATCTTGTCACTTATAAATGGCATTAAAGTTTGTAACAGTTTTGCTTTTACTGATATTTTACTGATATTTATTAGCTGAAAAGGAAAAAAAAAAAAAAGATGTCAGTACATAGTTTGTCCATGAAGTCCCCTGGAAATATTAGGATTGCCTACTGCTGTATACTGGCCCTGAATACCGAGTCCTGGGGATTGCTACACTGGATTGCCACTGGATTGCCATTGGCTTGCCTAATGCCAACGGTAGGGTTGTCATTTAGCCGTTGTGAACAAAATTCAGGATGAACTCTGTGTCCATCCACATCTTCAGACTCACATTTTGACACTCGGGCCTTTTACACAAGTTCTAAGACTCTGGTGATTATGTGTAATCATCTGCGGTGGGTTAAAGCTCACATGTCCTACAAAGTGCAGGGGAAGGGCTTCACATTTGGGAATGCATAGGCGGCCGCTGCCTTAACTGGCTGAGAGACTATGCATACACATCCCCTGGATGGGGACGTGACAGAGGTGTAGCTGTCCTCTCTGTTCGGTGCCATGTTATGGGAGGCAGGGAGACATCTCCCTCCGGCCGGCATTGTTCTGGGTCAGGTACCTAAAAGCTATTGTCAAACACCCTAAGGGAGGTCAATACCACCTTTCAGAGCACCAAACCTCCCCATTTAGGGTGCTCTTGGAATGAGTGAGAATCAGGTTCGGTTCCTTCACTGGCGTTCAGGGTATTTAAACATCTTTCCAAAAGATAGTCCTGACCACTAGGCACTGAAATCCCTGAAGGCCAAGGAGAGAGCAAAGTGAAGTTCACCATGTGATAAGGAATTAAGCTGGCCAGGGTGCTCCATGATAAAAACCACCCTCCCACCGTTCCCCCACAGGCACACAGAAGACTGATTCATAGACCTGGTGAGGACCTGGTGCCTTCAAGTCCCTTGAAGATTCCCCCATTATTAAGTTGACAAAAATGACCAAATAAGTGAGTGTCATTAGCTGCTCAGTACGCAGCCATGGGGCACTTCTGTTCATTACATCATGTATCTTTTTACCTGCATACTGTGACACTTCCAATCCCTTGTATATCTAACTCCAGAGATACCAAATTAATTTTTGAATATGGGATTTTGGATCTTCACTCACTCATAGGTACTTCTCAAAATGTTTTCAAGGGACAGTGCACTAAATAGACTGAAACCTCAATAAAAAATAGACAAAGTTTACAGTGCAGGGAGGAGAATGTCAGAGGAGAGAATTGCAGCTGTGGTGTAGTCTGAAAAACAGCCCAACACAGAGGTCTCCAGGGCTTTCATTTTTCTTAAACACGAGGATCAACATCTATAAGCCTTAGGCTGAAAAGTTGGTTTGGGAGGAAATGAAACGGAGATGCATGGAAAGTCAGGGAGCAGTGTCACATGTAATGGTGCTGGGGAAGCAAAGTGGAAGAATTCAGAAATCAAACTGCAAAGGGCAAAGGGAGAACTATCCAAAACCCTGGAAAATTATCCGTATTTTAAGCACAGATTAAAACCTAGAAAGAAAAAGTAATTTAATTAAAAAAAAAAAAAAGGAAATGGACATTTTTCTCTCTTTATCCTTCAAATAAGTGAAGAAGCACCAAAACAAGGCTAAGATGCCCTGTAGAACTTAAATCAGTGGCTGTAAATTTGTGGTGTGACAGCAGTAATACACTTTATTTTGCTGATTATCCTGGCACAAGTTTTTTGGTCAGGTAATTAATTCACATGCTGAACGCTTGACCCAAATTTTTAGGGGTAATCCGCTTGGTAATCTTCTAAATACCCGCAGGCAGAAATTTGTAGCAGGGATTTCAATACCTGTACATCTTTAGTAGTTGGGCCGTAAGCTGAAATGTTCTGGCCACACTAATCCTCATTAATAAGAAAGCATTTAATACTGAGACCCACATAGACAGCGTGTGTGTTCCAGGTGAGTGCACTTGAAGCCCATTTTCTGAATGTATTTCTTCTTCTCTCCCCATAATATTCACTGCTACAATGCTGGTATTTTTATCTAACTCCAAGTTCTTCCCTTGTGCTATGTCCTTCTGTATCAAGACCAAACACAGTAAGTGGAATCAATCTGCTCTGAACAAGGCATGTAAAAGTTGGACATCTGGTTCTGAGCCCCCTGCAAGTCCTTTATAGACAGCAGAGAAAAAATGGCATCTCCAAGGGATGACTCATCTCACTGGAAGCGCACCATGAGGTCGGTCTGATGACTCATCCCCTGGAGATGCTTATTTTTCTCTGCTGACTGCAAAGCAAGCCCAGAATGGTCAACTGGGAGTTGGACATCTGACCTAGTTCCTGACAGAGGAATGCCACATGGTATTTTAAAAATACTGTAATATTTATGTCAAATGGCCACACAGCTGCAGCATCACACTAGACTTTTGGATCCTTACTGCAGAACAGCAGAAGTGTTTTTTCTTGCCACTCTGCAGAATTTAATAGACCACACACACCTATTTTGGACATCTAGTATTTTCAAATTCTTCTTCATAAAGCAAGTGACATATCATATCTGATTACATAGGGCTGTGGGAAAACAACGGAACGCATGAAAAACGTTCCTCAGATCAAATCAAACACAGGAAAATTCTTGAAAAAGGGAAGCTCATTTCACAGTCTCCACGTTTAGCAATCTTAGGCACACACACGTGTAAAGCAAAACCATCATCCATCTGTTCGTAGCAAGTTTGCAGAGAATTGTAATAAGATACATTAATGCTAATAATGGCCAATGTTTATGATGTTTTTAAAATAACCAATGTAGAGCATCTGGAAAGCTCATAAAATTTGTTCTTCTAAAAACCACGGAATGTAACACCTTCCCCTGAGCCTGTGTTTTTGCTGACCTTGTCCTCCTAGGCCAGATCTGTCAGAAACTCTCTTCTTCCAGGCATTGCTGTGACTGTGGCACTCTGAAACGCATGTTTTGAAGCCAGATCTATTTCTGCTTTTGTAAGTAAGTTCAACATTCAGCACATTATAGAAACAAACCAGATAGCCAAAACTGCAAGTTTCCACCTGAAACTACCGGGATCTCTATTTCCAAGTGACAGATGTTCTACAACAGTTGGTGACAAATGGGCTAATTTAGACTGATTTAACTAAAGTTCAGCCCGCTGACAATGCGGGATTTTTTAAAATGCAGCTAAAGAAGGCATTTCCGAATGCTGGGGATGGCTGTTGCACACAAAACTACAGAGGCCCTGGTGTGAATTGAACAGCACGGCCATGCGTGGTGCCTGCGCTTCTGCTCCTCACGCTGCCTTTTAGTTGCTGAGATGGAGGATGAGATTGCCTAGCAAACCACTGGGGAATTTGTTGGTGTTTAAAATTTACTCAGAAATCAAATGCCTTTGGCCCAGATTCTTTATTCCTAAATTCAGGCATCTCAACTCTTAAATTAGAAGGACATATGCCTTAGGAGTGAATTGGTCTTCTGAGGTGCTGAGCTCTCCGTCACATATGCAGGAAGCTTCCAGGGGGTTGCTCTCCTAACTCAGGCAAGTCCATCCAAGACTCTGCCTTCAGCCCTAGCTTCTGAAGGCCCTTTAGGGTGTATTTTTTTTATGTAATGACTAGGGGTGTGATTCAGAAATTACAGTGCAACAATTGTATTGTTCTCCATCTGGTAAATTGTCTTGGTTTTTGTTTTTAACTCGCATATGAGAGCTGGCTCAAGGCTCCATCCTTCTGAGTATCATAAAGCCTCTCACTTGAGCAGCCATGAGTAGACATGTTAAAAACCACCAACAATGAAATTAGTTTTAATTCTCATTTCTTCTGGTCTTTCCTTTTTTCTTCTCTTCTCTTCTCTTCTCTTCTCTTCTCTTCTCACTCCTCCTTGTAGAACACTTCTAGGCAAGTATCCCGATTATTGTTTTATGAGGGAACCTCATTAAGGTAACTTCATTGATTATATTTCTGTACTAAGGAAATAGCTGCCAACATTAAATATTTAAGGCAATTTATGTGCCAAACTAATACTGGCGTTGTATCAGCCAAGCAGTCCTGATGCCAGCAGCAGTACAGTATATTATTCTACTGTGGGGGTGGCCTGTACGCTGTGAATATATGCCCAAAAGCTGCTGAATCCTATTTCCTTTTACCTAAACCCCGGCTAAAAATATAACCTAATTGTGCTCTATTCTGCAATTGGCCTAGTTAACTAGCTGCAACGCACAGGCTACATGTCACTTCTCTCCTCAAAAGCATGATCTTTTCTCAGAGCAAGGAAGCTTCTGTCTGGTCCGTTCCTGAAGCGTTGTGTCTACACAACAGTAGACATTATCCATAGAGCAGATCTTCATCTATTAATAAAAAAACTACTGAAACTTTGCTCACCTTGAGAAATAAGCTCTTAGGAATGGTCCTTGTTCCTCCAAAATGCCATAGAGTATGGAATAGGATATGAAGTAGAATATGACTGCGTTGCAACTACTTACCCCCAAACAAACAAAATGATAAAAAAACCACTACCACCACCACCACCATCACTACAGCAACACTGGACAAAAAAGATTACTTACATTGAGTGAGGATCCCTGTTAAGGCATTTTTGAAACTCTCCTTGGCTTGCTCCATTTCTTGCTCATGAGCGGCCTTTTCGTTCATGAGCCGGCGGACGTGGCTGTTGGCCGACTGCACCATCGAATAAAACTGGTTTGCAGAGCGACGATTCACTTCGCCTCGCTCAATCCACGTAAGCAGCACTGTGATGGCCTCTGAGAACTTGCTATCATCTAGAACAATCAAAGCACAGGTTTTAAATTGCAGGCATAAATACTCTGCGGAGAACACATTTTCTGCTCTGTGTCACATTAAAATCACCATAAATCCTGCTTGCAGTATATCATTTTGGGCAACTTTTGAGTCCTTTGTTCTATCGGATGTAGGAAGCCAATGCTGCCACCTGAAGATACATAAATCTTCCTTCAAGACTTGTCTTCTGTTTATTTTAATAGCTTTCTCACACCAAAAGGCACATGCACACCCCACCCCCCCGACTAGCTTCCCTGTGTCCTGACTCTTTGCTTGCACAAAGTGTCCCTTAAGCCATTCAGTGATATGAAATGACCTTACAGCAGGAGTGAGGACACCTCTGGACCCACTGAGGAAATGAAATGTGTCCACGCTAATCTGCTCAGCCAAAAGCGCAGTCTTGGAGCTTGGGCTCAGTCGTACTTTTGTTAACAGATTTAACTAACATCACATTCTTAATTAATGAACAATGACGAGGCTGAAAATTCCTCCTCAAAGCACTGATTAATTACAAGGAACTGCTTTGAACAGCTGATATGTCTGTATTTGTTTTGCATCTTGCATTTGTCTGTGTTTTGTTTTACATATTTTTTTAAAGGAGTCCAGATGAATCCAAGCAAACACCTGGATTACAGATTTATGTTTAGCATTCAGATAACTAAAGTTATATTTCTCTGCAGAAAGATTGCCAAAACTGGTGGCTAGATTTTGTGCACTCCTTGCCCAAGTAATCTTCTTTCCTCTGACAGTGCTTTCAGCTTTCTCGGAAGACTCTTAGTGCAGCATCTATTACACTTCTGGTTTCATCAGGATTAAGAGGACACATTTCTTTTTAAGTCCCATTTAGGCTGAACTGCAAGAAAATGTTATTACAACAGACTGTCTTCCTGTGGAACCATTTTTGTGCAATTTGATCTAATTTTTGCCCCAGGATTTTATTCTATAAAACTCCCATTTCCCAACAAATTGTTTTAAACATTTCATCCAGTCCTTGTTGGTTATATTTCTTTATACGTATTTTAGATGGTAGGTACACCTTTCTACAGGAAAAGCTATACAGTTATGGTGGAGAGAAGTAGTACAGTTACAACCAAAAGACACTTAAAATGAAAATTGGAAAATATTAAACCCAACAAACTGTGTTCCCAGATACAGAAATGTGGGACATAGTTTCTCAGACTCTGCTTTCCATGTGCAAAGAATAACGAAATACTAATTCTTAAGTGGTGATTTGGGCTTTTATGCTGAATCAGTAATCCCTTCCCTAAAAGGCAAGAAGCCGAAAGTACAGAGAGGACAAGTGACACGCTCTGTGCCCACAGCCTCTGAAGAATAGATTTTACATTGCCTGATCTTTACCATCTTTATTAACTGAAATGTGCTTTCAGCTACAGCAATAGGATTTGCTCTCCTCAGCTGGATGGACATGTTCACCCGAGATCCCTGAAAATATTTGCAAAATAAGAGCATCATAACACTCTCTCTTTCTACGATGATGTATCTGTTGCGACTTTATATTAACATGTGATTCACCATCACCATTCATTAAGTAATTGTCTCTGGGGAGGAGTCGTCCGACGGGCATCTTTTCTCTCCATATTGTCCCCTCGGATTAGACTCCGCTTCCCAGCTTTGCTGGATACATATGTGGCAGGGAGGTATTAAGCGGCTCTGATGAGTGAGGTTGGCTGAATATGGGCTTCAGAAAAGCTAAGTGTAAACAAGGCTCACACAAAGCCTCTTCATTGCAAGGAAACACTAGGATAAGGCTCTCCAAAAGGCTTGGGTAAAATCTTCAGCCTGCTGAAATGCATGGGAGCTGGATGTCACGGATCCAATACAGCCAAGAACTCGTCCCTGGAACATAACGTTTGTTATAATTACAGTGGTCAACAAAAGTAACCTGTAATGGCTTCTGGCAATGTTAGCATGCAATTTCCAACAGTCTGTACAGTCAGGTCACCCTGCGGATGGCACCAGCCTGTTAACACCAAAGATGCGGCTGATTGTGAGTAGAGAGTAACTACAGCTCAATGTTCCTCTTTTTCCCTCGTAGACATCATTATCTGTATCATCGCACAACACTGAAGTACCATTTAGAGTAAATTATCGCATTCAATCTGGGTCAAGACACGAACAGCAAAGTTGGGAGAAATGATACACCGAAGCACCTCTGAAGAGGTACGCTGTGACCTGTGAAGAAACAGTGTGCAGAACTGAGCAAAAATGTTTCACGGAGATGCATGAAGGAAATCAGTTGCAGAGAAACATTCTCCCTTTTTCTTGGTTTAATCTCTCCCCAGTACACGTCTGTGTGTTGTTTTGCTGTAGAGTCTATAGGAAATTAAAACACCCTTCGCCTTGCTTTGTTTTTATCGGGCACAGTTGGTGTCTGTAAAGGATGTTCATGAACATGCCGTCCTTCTGCCACAAAGATTCAATCCATTTAAAAGGACATGCTGAAAAACTGTTTTCAACATACTATACTGCCAGGGAGCTGCGGAGGTCTGTGGGCCTGCTATAGTTAATTCATGGCTCTGTAGTAGCAGGAAAAATCCTTTCATTGGTAAACATCAGCATCTTCATTGATTACATAATTAGAAGATACATTAAAAAATGCTAGAGGGTAATATATGCACAACAGGAGCACATTAGTTAATGAAATCTCTTCTCTACAGTTTTAAAATTTCCTTATTTCACCTTCATTTCTAACTTCTATATTCTTGAGCTGACTACTCGGTGACTGGCATAAGGTAACTCCCCATGAATTAATTTTCTTCATCCAGAATGCAGTGACTCTTTCTGAGCAATCAGAGATTCATTTAGAAAATCAGATTTTTATACCAGATTGTTCATTTATTTTTTATTTAGTAGATAAATAGTAAAAGAAATGCAGCAGTGGAATCTAATTTAAGCAGAGCATGAAGCGCATTATGATTGCAGCCATTCATTAAAAAAATAAAATAAAATGCCTAATTCTGTTCAAAATTATTCTCTTGCAGTAGGATGCACATAAATATACACTGTTTAAAAACATACTCTTAAAATAAATTCATTTATATAAGACATGCTCCCATGTGTAATTGTTCCTTTAAAATGAGCATGTGGCAAATTATTTCTTGCACTTAAACCTTTTTTCTCCTCCAAGTTACAGCATGTTTTAAGCAAAGAAGGTAAGATTCATCTCCTTTACATCAACATCTCATTTAGTAACCCCGGGGTCCCGGTACAGTCAATGGAAGGAGATGGGCACTTCTCGGACAGGCTTCATCAGTCTTGTGTTAGCTGTCTATTTGAAGATGAGGTGAACCTTGCCTCAGAAGTGCCTGCTTCACTCAGCTGGCTCTAAAGGTGTCCGGTTCATATACAGGCACCTCTGCAACAGGCATATACATTTGGTCAGAGCGATCCCAACCATGACGCAAGTGCACCCGTTACAGAACAGCTACCCAGCATTTGTGTACCTAAGTTGGGTTTTCAGTTACACTGTACGCTGTGACGCATGCTATGTTGCTTTAATATTACCCATCTATTGAGGATGGCTTGATGGGTGTCTGTCAGTAGAGATTTCCAGGTGCTGCTAGACTCAATCACAGGCCTCTAGAGATAAGACATTTCAAACTCCTCTTATATCAACTGAAGATATTTGGCACTTAAATCCTAGCTCACAACTTAGATGAAATGAAATATAAAGAAAAGAAAATGCATCCCTAGAGCTGTCTGAGAAATTGTCAACGGGGATATTTCTATGAAAAAAAAAAGGAATAATTGTTGAAAAATATTTTGCATTTTTCTGCTTGTAATTTGACCTCCTCTGAGCAACCCCAACTGGCATAAACTTTTTAATAGAAAAAGCTAAGACAATAATTGCCAAAAAATGGAATACTGGGAAAAAGTGTTGGAAACAGAAATTTTACTCGCAGTTTATGGAGTTTCTCGGGTATAACACAGGGCAGAATTCAGCTCAATCTGAAATGTTGTGACTATTTATCTCTCAATGCTAAGCATATCCATAAGGTGCTTTCACAACTTGGATGACAGTTTCTAAGGCCTTAATCATTAGAAAGGAGATAGACTAATCCATCACTCTGAAGTCAGGCATTCAAATGCTTATTACTATCATTCTTAAATTTAGAGACATATTTCAAATATAGCTAACTCTATATTTCTGTATTTTGAGAGTGACACTGCATGCTAGACAAGCATCAAACACTGAGCTATAGTTGCTTTTAGGCTTGTTAGTATCTTTCCAAGCCTGGCTGTTCTCACATGTTTGAAAAGTATCTGAGATAATTCACACAAATACTTGGAGCCCGTCTACATCACAGCTATCCTTCTATATAGTCCTGCGGGCCATGGTGTTGTCCAGAGTCTCTATCTAGAGTCTCCTTATCTCTTGTCCGTAATCTTGCTTCCCTAATGCAATCTCCTAGGCTTGCCAAGGAGATGCTGAAAAGCCAGAGATGATGTTCTTTATCCTAACGATTACACCTAGAAAGCTCCCGTCCTGTCTGCGTATGTTTTGGGTTGCATTAATGACCTCATTTTTCTCTGGCCCTTCTGTAAGATGGGAAGGGGTAGGTGTGCCCTTCTGCTAAGTTCTGCCCTGACCAGTAAAAACCCAGTTAACAAACACCTCTTGAAGTGAGCACTGAGAATGACTGTGCTGCAGGGCATGCGGAGAGGGGACAAGAGTCATGGGGTATGTCCCATCTCTTTGTCTCTGATTGACAGCCTGTCCTCTGCCAGCTGTAGCTGTGCCACAGGATGGTGTTGTGCCCCCGGCTTCGTCCCCACATGCTCAGCCCTACCCCTCGGCTCACGATTACACTGCCCTTAGGTCTGCCTAGAGCTGCTCAGCTGCTCACACTCCACTTCCAGTTTGTCAAACTGGGCCCAGTCCAGCTATTACAGGCAAGTGGAAGAGGCTAGTTCAGGATGCAGAGTTCTTCACTCCATGTAACTACAACCAGGGGAGGACGTATGGCCAAGGTTGCTGTTAATCTGACTTCCAATTTAATAATCTATTAGACAATAACTAAGATTCCTAAACTACGAACAGTGAATTCGATACAAAAACTAATAACCCACAGCGGGTGACTGCTGTGGATGAATCGGGTCAGGGGAAGGGTTTACCAACCTCTCTCATCAGCAGGTTCTGCCCGGCTCCCCTGTGCATCAGGAACAATTTGCCGCCCAGCACACGCCGCTTCTGGTACCACAATGACAACCTATTTTTCTCCTGGCTTAAGAGCTTCTCCCGCACAGAGTGCCTGCCACTGACCTAGAAACACAACTCTTCAGCTACTACCCTCACCTTCTTTTTTCCCCTGCTCAAATACCTTATATAATTGTGCCATGCGACACACACATCAGTCTGGTACTTTTGGGATTAACAACATTTTTAACCCAATGGCACTGCATAATAAGTGGGAATCGGGGAACACGAATTCTTACTGCCAAAGGGTTATTTTAAAGAATGATTAATATCTGCCTTACTATTTCTTAAATAGCCTTAACTGCATGGTACAACCAAGAAACTTTTCAAGTTATGTAATAAATGACTGGTTGAAACTAGTTTCGATAAAAATATGCATATACGTTTACTAAAAGATATCTTTAAAGGTACTCTCTCCACCCTCTATCATCAAACTCTTTCTTCCAAATTAAATCACACAAGGTTCTTCCAGAGGTGGGTGTTTCACGTGAGACACAGAAATCCATTATCTTATCCTGCTGATGCCATTATTTCCAATAAAAAGTAATTATGAGGGTATTGAGTTTCCTCCCTGTTCCTCAAAATCACACCACAAACTTTCAGATCGGTGAGCTGCAATTTCCCGGTTCATAGTAATTAACTTGAGTCGTTTTGCAGTGCGGTACATTTAATCAAGTGGGTTTATATTAAAACCTTAAAATTCGCATGGGTACAATACAGATTAGGTGAAGGAGGACACTTTTAGTAATATGCTTAACAGGGAACGTATTTCTTGCAGGCTTTCAGAGGAAGGTACCCAGGGAATTGGGTTACCAGGATGCTGATAGCTGAACCCATCCTACGCTCCTCTGCCAGCAGACAAAAGTGCCGGCACACCGTGCCTGCTCGCAGCCCCTGCGCGAGGCTCGCAGAGCCAGATGTATTGTGTCACAGCAGATGTCAGCAGCATATGGAAGAAGGAAGGAGAAAACGATGATCTAAAACAGGAAGGGTGAGTGAACAGATTTGACACTAAAGCGTCGAAACATGTCTTGTGGTAGGACTCTGTCCTGATATACTACTAATAAAAAAACGTTGTGCTAAAAAAGGGTCTGGAGTCTTTCAGCAGCAATTAAACCTGGCATTCATTGGATTTCTTGGGAGCATCTTGGCTTTGCCTCCCCTTCTGATGTAGCCCTGCACTGAATTTGATCCTTTTTGCGTGAGACTTGCCTCTCCGGATAACCGCAGTGCATCTGCGCACTCCACAAGTCTGCCTTTCAAGTGTAGAGTGATAATGAAAGCAGCGTGGTTTTCTTTTCAGTGAAATATCCTATTTCCCAAGCAATTAAATGTTGTTTATATTTCAAATGATGTGCAAGTGTTGAGATTGTCAGGCTTGATGTTACCTGAATCTTGCACAAGATGCATCCCTGGTTAGTTCATTCTACTGTAACTGCCATCTATTTATTTAAATTTCCAATCTGTTCTCTCTTCAGGGGATAATACAGTGCCTGGCAAAGAAGCAGCTTCTCAATTTTTCAAATTATATTTTTTTAAATGGAAAACCGCATGAATAACTTTCCTGTGCTCAGAAAGAAACACTGTATTTAAAAGGGAGGTAAATTCCAGGGTATTGTATATAACTTGAAGATATTTATGTCTCCTTTGCTCAAAACATTTAAAAAACAGATGATCAGATATAAAGAGATGTCTTTGTTAGATGGTGGAACCATTTAACTACCTGCAGCAAATAAGACAGATGTAGTATTTTAAAGGAGCTTATTTGCAAGAAGTGATTTCTGAAGATGATACCATTAGGTGCAGATATGCTTGAATTAAGAATACCATAATGTTCGAAATTCTGCTTAAAAACGCAAATGTCATAAGCACACAGATTAAAATGTTTTGTTCCAATGCACCCGACGGAGCAGTATTCCACCTAAGGATAAAAGGTTCAGCCTGTCTCCAGTTGTGTGATGTTCTGGGCACCGCATTACTCAACTGTTTATAAAGCACCCAGGGAAACAGATGTCAGAGTATGCAAATTTGATCCTAAATATCTACCAACACATCTCACTGTGCAGTAATAATGCATCTGATCTAATACTGAGGAATTAAAATCTCAAAGGCACACACCAAACAAAATGCTGCAGTGAACCAGGAGACAGCAAGGTCACACTTTTATAATGTAATAGCAGAAGAGACAATATTCTGCTGTATTTTCAGAACAAGCACTCGGGGTTTATTGTCAAAGGCTTTTTAAGGAAGCAGTTCATATTTACACTTCACTATAGAAGGCCTTGGTTTCCCAGAATTCATGTCTATGAATTTCTTGAGATATTTCCTCAAGGAAACACAGATTTTTACATAAGGCAGGAGGATGGCAGAAAGGAGGCTAGAAATTTCATTAACCTGAGGTAGGTTTAGCTGTTATCTTATTCTGTGGATATCAGAGAATGATTTGATGAAACTATTTGCATTGTAGTGACAAATTTTGGAATATTTGGATCAAAAAGTAGATTTGAAGGGTACCTTTTGAAAAAGTGAAATGTTACTTTACCATTTATACAAATGTTGCCCACTTTTTATTTTGCTTTTTCCCTTCAAATCTACTTCAGTGGATTGGAAGTTCAAAAACCCACAAACAAAAATACCTTGTCATGAAAAATTAAATAACATTTTTATTTTCCCAACCAGCTCGCAAACCTAAAATGTGTGGTACAAATCTAAAACTGATCAGCATAGCCCTGGTATGAGAAGGAGCTCATGTTCTTCCCCATGCTATCCATCTAGTTTGAATGATGGACCTCATTTCATTCTGATAGTCCAGGCTCGGTTCTCTTCTGCCTTCTGTGTCCCGGAGTCATGAAGAAGGCTTGCGAATATGATATGGGAGTGAATGAAACAAATTTGAATCAAATATTTTGTGACAAGTCATCTTTCCAATGTGGTAAATCTCTTTTATGAACTATCATCTACTTGGCTTCTCCCTCTTTTGGCTCTGGCTGTGACAAACAAGGAACATCACTAGCAAATTATCAATGCAGACCAGCTCTAAAAATGTTTAATCAATGAGAGCTAGTAGCATAGACCTATATTTTTAGAGCTACAGGCTCAAATCCATGAGCCTACACTTATGATACTGGCAGTATGTCACTGTCGCATCGTGAAAAGCAGCAACAGCAAAACACGGTAGGTGGACAGGGAGAGGAACAACATCACAGGCACTTAGAGAAAAGTGAGTACACTCTTGGCCAACAACATGAAAGGTGAAGAAAAATGCCCACACTGCCAACAAGGAAAAAATTCTGAAGGATTTCATTTACATGACCCCGAAGACCTTAGTAGAGGAAAGAAAAAGAAAAAAAAAAAAGAAAGAAAAAAAAAAAGAAAAAGACAAAGAAAAAAAGAGAAAGAAAAAAAAAGTAAAAGAAAAAGATACTCGTTAAATAGCATTGTCTGCCACAGTCTAAAATGGGAAGTGGTGGAGAATTGCACTGGTCCACAGTTTGGTGGGTTTTCCTTATTTCTGCATTAATCAAGTGTTCAAACCAAGTTATTTACAGATATGAAGAGATATGGAATAGTTCACAGAGATCAGGGAATAGAGAAGTCATAACCCCTCATACTTTTGCAGGTATGCAAGGTCTCACATGCAGTGGAGGTGTCTTAGTTCCCATCCCCACTTCACCAGGCAGTCCATTTAAGAAATCAGTTCTTTTTTTCAGTGAAGCTCCATACCAGTAAAGATTACTTGGCTGAAATTTTATAATGAACTTCTGTTTCCAACCAGCATAAAAGATCCTCTATGCTCTGTCACCCGCTCAGTCACGCAGGTACTCAGTACCAGGTGACTTCAGGACGTGAGAGGAATAGGAATATGCTGACAATACTGGGGCAAGAGTTTCCAGACAAGTCTGGTGCACAAAACCAATGATTTCTTTAAGTTTTATGCTGCAGTTTGCAGAAGGTGAAAAAAGATATTGCCACCTCTGTTACAGACTCAATAAATATCTAGACCACAACAGGGGACTGGCTGATGAGCCTAGTTCATCTCTGCTCACCATCAGATTTCCTTGCTGTCAGGAATTTCCAAGGTTATTTTGACAACAAAAGTTGCTTGGATTCAGACCAAGTTGTCTACATCTGTGATAGCAAAGCAGTACCTTGGGATGACAGATATTTAATTATTTTGACTTGCTTTTCAGCTAGTGTTGCTCAGTGAAGTTCTGGAGGTACTGCAGGAGCTGAAACCTGCGCATTGGGCACCTGCAGCTCTACGTCAGGAGCTGGCAACAGAGGTCAGGAGTCTTTTGAAGTGGGTACCATGAGGAGGTCATGACTTAAGAAAGCAACTGCAAAACATCTGCTCAAAACCCAATCTTTCAAGGTAAATCCTGCCAAGAGCAGATATATTTCGATCCTTCATTTGTTTGGGATGAATTCTCCAGCGATGCAAATCTGGTGATATCCGAAGACCTGAGATTTTGAATCCCAAGTTTTATATACATGCATGTGTGTGGATGTGTATGTGTGTACGTACATACATATCTTCTGCTAGCTTCACTGAAGCTCACAATTAAAATGTGAATGTATGATGACATGAACTGCCCTTTGCCAGAGTTAAAGAAGTTTTATTAGTGTTGCTTTACTTCTGTTTTTAGGATGTCACAGAAGGCTCATGTGGTGAATCCATGTTGCCCAAGGGAGGCCATAATGTTCTACCCCACTGCCTTATAGATACTGGCTATGATGCCATAGGAAAGGTAAAGCAGACCAGTTTAATGATTGAACTCCACCTCTGCTTTCTAGAGTACCAAATACAGGAGACAACTCATGACCAGCGAGAAGAGAGGGGGGTCATTTACATTCTCCATCCCCAACAATCTATACAGATCCAGAGCAGGTGCTGTTAATCTCTCTACAAGGCAACTGCTAATTAGTGAGGTTTTAAAAATTGCAACATGTTCTTTTGCTGGATTTTAATGATTTTTTAACCATTAAACAATAAACTTACTATTTTGGTTTCTTAATTTATGATATTTAATTCTGTATTCTGAATGTTTACCTTTATTTCCAGAGAAATAGTCATGTACAGGGTGTTAGTCCATATCGTGCTCAAAATATTTCTATATTAAACTCATGCATATATGCCAAGCTTGGGACAAATGTCCCTCGGGAGAACCAAAGATCTAAGTACTTGGAATAAGTTTTAATTAAGTATGGAAACTTCCCGGAATGAAAAGAAAAACCCTTCTAAATATAGACATCTTAAACATCTTGCTAAGAACCACATTCAGTTGTCCCAGGCAATGGCTAGCCATACGGAAGAAATTGTCCAGACTTCTTTCATTTTCTGTCTTAGTTCATGAAACCTCCAGGCATTACTACACAAAGAAAAACTTCCCTATAAAAGATTCACTCTTAAAATATTCAATTGCAAACAGAATCTAGGAACAGATGGATCTAAAACTCTGTATTGTATTGTGTAACCTCTAGAGGAGCTGGACTTGAAGCTAGGTAAGAATTAAAAATTCTTATATTTGGGCCTCTTTCCTCCTTTTTTCCTGGTCTATCAATCCACCTGGGTTATTTTACCAACCTCCAGTTACTTAATGAATTATTTAATAGGGGAGTGTATGTGGTGAGAATAGCAGTCAGCCACACTAATAACAGACGGAGGTAACAGTGACAACAGCCACCAGTGCAGTACTCAAAGAGACAGTAGGGTGCATCTCTGCTCCATGTTCCAAGGATGCAACACTTTGCACTGTCCTTCTCTGGCTTCCCAAACATGTTTCATAGTTAGAACAGAGGCCAGTGTGTTGACAGCTAGATAGCCTAAATCCAATCTGGATAATTCTGAAACAGTGGCAAGAATCGCAGTTTCTTGTGACCTGGCACACAGTAAAGTAACGTGCTTGGCTACCACGTGGGGAAAGAATGCCAAACACAATTGCTAAACACTTATTGAAAACAAATACAGCTCTAAGGGGTACGAGGAGTTGTTCGCTTGATCTTTTTTTTAATTTCTCTACCATGAATAATTTTATTTCTTTGCTTCTTACTTTCTATGTTAACTACTGAAGATGGGAATCCTCAAGCTGCACCCTTGAAAAATATTAACTCTGTAAGTATACCAAGGAACAAACAAACAAGCAAGCAAACGCATACCAAAACAATACGCTATCTTGCACAAGTAATTCTAACCCTAAAGAGGGAATGAAAGAATGGATGGTGTGTGTCAGAGATAAGTTGTACCACTACCTCTGAGGGGCAAGTTAAAATGCAGCTCATGAGGGCAATTTAAATGCTAGGAATTGGGAGAGTTGCGTGCACGTAGTGTAGTAACGTATCAGTCACGGAATAAAGAGATTTTAAGAATCAGGTCTTTAATATGAAGGATGTTTGTAACAGGTTGTCTTATTATGAGAGCATTTCCAAGGTTCCAACAGAAAAAGCCCCACTGTAGCATTCTGAAGGTTTGTGTTTTAGCTGTTAAAACACAGGTAGATGGACAGGCATTATTCATTTCTAGCAGGTGGGTGAGTATCATTACCATTGGCATAGAAATGGCCGAGGAATGGGAGGAAGCTCACAGGGCAAGTAATGAAATAAATCGGAGAGAAGTCCAATCCCCTGCTCTGACTTCTGGATGGCTCCTGCTTTTACGAAATAATACGCTGAAAAGTATCAAATGCCGCTTACCTTTCAATTTTTCAGCCAGCAAAGCAGCTTCGTGTTCGGAATAATGCATTATTGCCGGAGGAGAAGGAGGACGCAGTCTGTCTTCTTCCATTTTGCGTCTGTGGCGTTCTTCTCGGGCCAGCATTCTTTGTTTGCATTCCCATTCATAAAAGTCATCTCTCGCCTGAGCAAAATCAACATGAAGGCGACCTGAATCCTTTTTGTCTGTGCTAGATCCTAATCTCATGCGGTAACCTGAAACCAACAAGCAGAACTAACTGTTGCAGGACTTCTTTGCTTATTTTTTTTCCTTTTTTATTTTTCCCCTCAAGTGCAGTTAAGTAAAAATATACATTAACAGATCCCCACATATCTACACAGGATCTATTGATCATTGTGCTTTCACAGGAAGATAAACATTCGTCCACTCATTTTTTGTCGCAATTTTCTGCATCACCTACCAGCACAGCAGATGAGCTGAAAAAGTCGACCCCAAGGCACAGAAACTACATTCCTGTTTATGATATTCTCAAAAGACGTCATTTTTCTACTTGATACTCCCAACCTTTGTAAGTGCAAAAGTCAGCTAAACAAAAAACAACTACGGAAAAACGATCTGTTTTCGTTTGAATGTGGAATCCTTCTTCCCCTGATCCTGTTGAGATCATGTGCAGTTTAGTGCTTTTCTCCAGCCTGTCAAAGGAATTGGAAGTGTGGGGAAAGACTGAATTTTATAAAAATCATTACTATAGATGAATGAGAAAATTGTGGTACATAAAGTCCTGGGCCACAAAGAGAGTGGTGTCATACCTGCGTTGATGCTAGATATCAAATTTTGAGGCTTTACAATTGCAAACACTACTTTCCAATTCTCCATTGGAAATAATCTGGCAAAATATAAATACCACCTACAGATGAATTGAGTTCAGCATTCTTTAAAGTAATTTTAAAAGTGTGGATGGATTTATTAGACATTTGCAAGACCCCTTTCAGAACAAATAATGCAACCAGTTGTGTCTCATCTTTAGTGATGTTCTACATACTCATAATTTGGACGATGTATCATATGCTAAAGCTAACGGACTGCAAAGGCTTTAAGTCAGGGGCTATGCAGTGGTACAACAGGGCCCTGCTCTGAAGTAAAACCCTTGACTGCCATCAGAGGACAAACAAATCATGCCAAAGCTATAAAAGAAGCTTTTCATGACCATACTGTGGAAGAACATATGCTGAGCACCTTTCTTTTTTCAAGTTTTATTTCCAAGGCTGAAAGAAACTCACAGAGCAGTTTAACTTTTGAAATGCTGATTCAGAGAAAGTGTGAGAAAACACTATGCAGAAAGCTGCAAACAGAGCCTTCAGATGCAGGTAAAATTAATCAGTCTGCACAGGGCCAGGTCTGATTTCTCCATGCCAACCCTCTGCAGTAACCTCAGAAGCAGAGCAGCCCAGCAGAGAACGTCTCAAATCATGGGATGCTGTGGAGATGAACGCTGTGCTGAGCTGGCATATATGAGGCTCTTCAGAAACACACGCTGCTACAACCACTGCATAATAACTCCAGGGGCAGGAAGCTTCCATTCAAAATGGCAGGAAAAACGGTGTTTGCTGCTTTGGAAAAGCAATCCAAGAGAACTGACCTTTAAGTCTCATAGAAACCGAGAATAGTTTGGGTTGGAAGGGACCTTTAAAGGTCATCTAGTCCAACCCCCCTGTAACAAGCAGGGACATCTTCAACTAGACCGTGTTGCTCAGAGCCCCGTCCAACCTGACCTTGAGTGTTGCCGGGGATGGGGCATCTACCACCTCTCTGGGCAACCTGTGCCAGGGTTTCACCACCCTCACTGGGAAAAATTTCTTCCTTATATCTAGACTAAATCTGCCCTCTTTTAGTTTAAAACCATTACCCCTTGTCCTATCGCAACAGGCCCTCCAAAAAAGTCTGTCCCCATCTTCCTTATAGGCCCCCTTGAAGTACTGGAAGGCTGCAGTAAGTTCTCCCCAGAGCCTTCTCTTGTCCAGGCTGAACAACCCCAACTCTCTCAGCCTGTCCTCACAGGAGAGGTATTCCATCCCTCTGATCATTTTTGTGGCCTCCTCTGGACCCCCTCCAACAGGTCCATGTCTGTTCTGTGCTGAGGGTTCCAGAGCTGGATGCAGGACTCCAGGTGGGGTCTCCCCAGAGCAGAGTAGAGGGTCAGAATCACCTCCCTTGACATGCTGGCCACGCTGCTTTGGATGCAGCCCAGGAGACAGTTGGCCTTCTGGGCTGTGAGCGCACATTACTGGCTCACGTCCAGCTTTTCATCCACTTGTACCCCCAATTCATTCTTGCCAGGGCTGCTCTCCATCCTCGAGTGGGTGTGTAGTACACACCCCAGCCTGTACTGATACCGTGGCTTGGACTGGACTCAGGTGTAGCACCTTGTACTTGGCCTAGTTGAACCTCATGAGGTTCACACAGGCCCATTCCTCGAGCTTTTCTGGGTCCCTCTGGAGGGCATCCTGTCTCTCAGGCATGTCAACGACACCACTCAGCTTGGTGTTGTCCGCAAACTTGCTGAGGGTGCACTCAAACCCACTGTCTATGTCATTGATGAAGGTATTAAGCAGTAGTGGTTTGCCTGTGGTTTGAAGAGCCTCAGCACCTCACCACCACAGTTAAAACTCAGTTTTGAACTGTCTCCAGGGACAGCAAAGCTGAGACTTGTGTAGTAGATTAGAAGCACTTTTGCAAAAATGAGTATCTAGGCATACTCTGTCTTACTGCTGGAGAAACATCCCACTGTATGAATACAAGGGACTGTCTGTAGTACAGCACATATAAGACAATAGCTTCAAGGACATTAAATATCCATGTATGTAGTGATCCTTCAAAAAAAACCCCAAAAAATACAGGTGCCTTTTGATTTGACATTTTCCTTTCAAACATCTTGTGGAGTTCAGCTAAGTAGGCTATCAGTGAGGAAGGGGTATTCATTTTCCAGCACAGAGCCCAAACCCAGATGAAAAACTTGAGCTAAGTGTTTCAGAGGTCCCTCAAAGCCAAAAGGCATAAAAAAGTTCCAGGGAACCTACCAAATCTGGTCTCCAAGATTCACGAGCTTGGGGTGGAGTAGAACAGGATACTGCAAGAGCGGCAAATGAGGGGATTGTTTGTTAAAGCCCCCTTTATTTTGCTCTGCCTTCTCTTGCTCAGAGGAGTAAACACTACTTTTCCCCCCAGAAGGCTGTTTGTGGTCATATACGTAGCTCTAGTCACAAGGTGTTGAAGGGAAGAATTACAGATACACCGTATTCAGTGACACATTATAGAAGAAGAGTGTGGGTGACCTTTCAGAGCTGGGCCCTGAACTAACAAGGGGGCAATTGCGTGTTTTTATCCACAGAGGTGTAGGCACGAAGGGGCCAGCCAAAACGGGTCAGTGGTGCAGCCATCCTGATAACCGTCACAAACCTTACCCCCCCCAAGTTTGACTCGCCAGCTGCGTTCCTCAAATAGCGATTGCTCTGTGCCGAAACGGCATTATCAGCAACGTGAAAGGACACTGCCAAGGCGCCAGGTCTTGTGAACCTAAAATTAGATCTCCCAGCTGGGCTGCACTTTCCAGGAAGACACAGTCTCTTCCTCTCCCCCACCTTTCACCGCTGCTGGCAGGAGCAGGCTGGGCATGGACCGACAGAGAAACACGGCACTGCAGGACCCAAGACTCTTGCGTACCTCAAAGCCCCACTGATCCTGAATGAAGAGCTAATGAAAAGGACTGTGCATCTACAGGCTGTGTGCGCACCGGAAAAGCTGAGTTTCGCTAAAGCGGCCCTCGTTTTTGAAGTAAATGGAGATAATGGAAAAACTGAATGGTGTAAATTGCAGTCCCAAAACCCAGTACCCTGTGTAGCGCTGGACAAATGGTTCTCTTTAGGTAACCAGTTTAAGTGCCTCCAAATTAACAGATTTTTGAAACTTCCCATGAATCACACTGAAAAAATCTCACTGCTTGTCTAACCCTTCACTACTGAGGGTGGCTGGCCAGCCAGCCAGGTGGTTTCCACCAGCACAGAAACTTAGAATAACCTGGGTTGGAGAGGACCTTGGATGTCACCTAGTCCAATCCCCTTCTCAGAGCAAGGTCAAATTCAAAGTCAGATCAGGTTGCTCAGGGGTTGGCATCTTTACCTTAACAAAAAAAAAAAAGCCTTTGGCATGGCTTTTTGCACCGTCCTAAATCAGGCTTTGGGGACACACTACCGGACCAATGGCCTGGCCAGTGAAGAACAGATTCCTCGATGGCTTGATACTTGATAGCCAGCAAGATGTTGTGCAGCAAGGGATGCACAACTGGCAGGTCCTATTTTGTATATGGGATCCTCAGGCACCCATTTGGGATGGCAGCTCTGAGTTACACGGCAGCTGGGAGGCTCTCTCTTTTCCAATACCGTGTCTCCTTACTGATGTTTGGGGGTATTTACGTGTATGAGAGGACCACCTGCCATTGCCTCCCCTTCAAGCACGGGCAATGTATTGCCCTCACGGAACCTTTCCCCCATCTCTTTGCTCAGGACTGCAGCTAGTGCTAACTGCGTGCCTGGCTTGTCATTTTTAATTTCAGTTTCCCACACAATGGCAGAGGAAAAGACTTTGGGAACTTGCCAAGATCCTCACTTTAAAGGAGCAGCAACAGGAAAAATTAATGAGGGTGCTAAATAAAAATCAAACACAGTATTTCCATATCACAGGTCTAGTCAAAACCCTGTGGCTTGACTTACCTTTGAGTGTTGCTATATTGGAGATTGGCCAATAGCTGCTCTCTAACTGGGGATCTAGATCAGAGCGTTGATGATGATCAGTGAGAACGTAAAATAAAACCAGTACATGGTACTAAATGCGTACCCACAGGGGAAAATATCAGCACAGAAAAATTGCACACACAGGCTTTTGGGGTATAAACAGGTCTGTCTCAAGCCACCTGTTGGTCCCATATTTTCAAGTCCAGGGCCATCAATATTTGCAGGAGTTACTGAATTGTCAGCCACAAGTGTAAAGTACATACAATTTGAAGAAAGAGCTTTCTCATGGGCTATGTCGATTTTATAAAGTCTTTTCCTCAGGAGACCAAAATGTAACTTTCAGGGCTAAATGAAAACTGACCTTCCTCAAGTCAATATTTATCATAGTCTTCTACCCATCTCCCAGTCTCCTTTTCATACATGTTTACTTGGGAATAGAAAGGAAAAAAATCAGTGATTAAGCCACTTGATGGATTTTGTAATCACTTGCACTATTCTGATGTTACGCACAGGTTAAATACAAAGTTTGATGAGATTAGATGGGGTAGACAGATAAAACTGATTAGGTAGACAAAATTATCATTATATTACAGATATCCAAGGCATGACTCTCCCCCAATATAACATGCATACTATGTTAACCACAAATTCCATTGGTACATCTCTTTTGTCTTTTACAGGGAAAAGAAAACGCCTTAATAATATGTTTTATCCCCACCGTTTCACAATACATTATGTTTGGGAATGGAATAAAGATTGGTTAAAAACCCCCAATACTTCAGTACAAATAGAACGTGCGCCTGTCCATTGCCAGACCTCCCTGGTCTGCGGTGCTGGGAGGCAGTCAGCGCTCCCTGTTTCATGTACAGATTTCAGATCTGGTGGTTAAAAAGGAGTGAAACTTGTCTGCCGCGTGCCCCTGCGTTTCCTCCTTCTCCCTATCAGCTCCGCTGGTTCTTTCCCTGATCTGGTCAGAGACACTAAGTACAACACTTTAGAAGAAAGAAAAGGTATGGAGGAAAAGACAGACGGGGAGGGAGGCTGTGGAGAGAGGGTAGTAAGAGGCAGTAAGAGGAAGGGTAGACAGCAGTACGACTGTGACCGAAGGACAGAAGGAAGGATGGATCAAGGACTAGGAAATAAACTGGCAAAAAAATCAGGATGATGAAGGATGAGGAAGGGAACCTGCCACCTCCCTCTCTGCTTGTTTCCCTTATTCTGAACTCTGGTGCGTTATGAATGAGGACACATGGCAGCACAGGGAATTTCCTACTAATCATCAAATCTGGTCCTCCAGGGTGGAAGGCATAGAAAATTAAAATAATACTTGACTTGGAGTGAAGCAAAGGGTGCAGTCAACTGCTGAGAAGCAGGAAACTGAGCTAGAGGGACACTGGCTCTAGCCCAGGTTGGCAACCTGCACGTTTCTGAGCTTTTCTTTGCTCTATTTCTTGCCGCTGTTTTGTTCATCATATACAGTAATCACAGCTCCTACTGAATCTGGTGTGCCCCTCCTCTGCTCTGTTACTTGTGAAGATGAGGTCCCCTAGACAGAAGTTGGAAGCTAGGAAATGTGCAACTTCTTCTTACTACTGCAATGTCTGTATTCTATGTCAATGAACTACAGTATTATGAAACTAGTAAGTGAATAATCAAATAAACAGGAAAGATGGAAAATGGGAACAAAGGAGGAAGAAATGAAGTGCAAGTTAAATAAAAAGGGAAGAAAAAACAAGGCTGGAATGAAGATTTGGAAGAAACCTGAAAATACAGCAATATTTCAAAGAAATCTTTATATAGACCTTATAAACGTCACAATTTTCTGTAGCTCTTCAAAGAGAGATTTACAGCAATGCCAAATCAGAAAAAAAAACCCCAAACAAAACCCAACCACAAAAATCTTTGTGAAACAAAGGATCTAGGTTTTTCCTGAACACAGATTTCAAAAGTTCAGATGTTCTTTTCTTTTCTGTCTTTCTTTCTTCAGTTTTAAGATGCAGTTGATGGTGATTTGAAAGACCACTTGTTTCTAGCTGTTTGAGCTTCCTACAGACACCTATGGGACATTGACGTTTTGTCCTTACTACTAAATAAAAGGTGGTCAGGATGAGAGTTCAAAGAAGCTCGACCTAATTGTTAGTTGCCTCCCTGGCTCCATTTTGGGTGGTCCCAGTGGGTCCCCTCGAGGTCACGCTATGTAGGGTGGGTGGCTGTAAGCCAATCTGTGTCAGGTGGTTTTGGCCAAGGAGCAGTCCCTGGCCCTTGTTTGTTTAAGCATACCTTGCATGTGGGGTGAAAGTGTTACATGACACTAGTGGGGCAAAACAAAGCGTATGGGTCTCCCCAGGACCTAGAAAGAGAGATGTACCAGCCTGTGGTGACAAATACATACAGGGGATGGGATCCAGCTCAGGAAGCTGAAGGAGGGCTCAGGTAGGAAGCCAATCCTCATATGAAGGAGCCTGTAACCTTAAGAGGGCATTGACACTCACTGAAGCCTTATATAAAAAAGCAGAAGTGATTTCAATCTTTTTTCTTCTTTCCTTTTTTTTTTTTTTTCTTTTTTCCCTGTGAGTTAAGGGTTTGCTTTTTTTTTCCCCCCACTCCCCCCGTTCCTCTGTTGGGAAATAAAAGAGATTCTGAAATTCTACACCTGAGTTTGTGTGGCACTCGTCCTGGGAGGCAACAGACGTAGCCCTCAAATGGGGCTCAGAATCTAACCCATGTGGTAGCTGAATGCATGCGTAAAGGCAGACTTTATTCAGACTGAACTTCAAATCTATAAAAATACGCCAATGAAACTGCCAGCCTATCAGAGAAATTGGCACTGGAAAACAGCAGTGTTCCTGGCCTACTGCCCTCCTCTTTCCACAAACTGTGAGCAAATCTATATAAACCTGTGTAAATGGAAAATAAGATTGTTCTGTGGTGAATTTCAGGATCTGTTGCATTGTTGTGGGATAGCAGGAAATTGCTCCCGGGCAAGCAACATACAAAACCATGCACAAGTCTTGGCAGACACAGAGAAATACAGAATTGCCCCTTGCCACTCCAACCTACAGCCACTGAGCTCAAGAAAGGCTTGCTGAGATAAAAGCTAAGAAAATAAGCAAAAATTAGCATCACAAAATACAAATGAGAAGCAAGGAAAATCCATTAAAGAATGTGAAGTACCAGAAAGGTAAATGGCTTTATCAACCATGAACTCCTCTGCAAAACGAATGTGACAAAAATTCTTCTTGCTTTTCCGAATTGCTGTTATATCTCCACACTGCTCAAAGACTTCCTGAATAATTTCCTCCGTTGCATTTTCTGGTAATCCTCCAACAAACACTGTTTTACACCCAGGAGGTCTCTCTCTTGTTGAAGGTGGTGGAAGATCTAAGTCAAAACAGAAATCACATTGGAATACAAAATTTGTCTTTTGATCCATTGGCTCTATTCATCCCCCTAATCAGTTCTGGGCCGCAACAGTTATTTGACATAGCACGGAGGTGGGAGAGAGGGAGAAGCAAAATAATTGAATATTGCAGAGATTGTCCAAAATTGATTACTTGAATCTAAACCTTTTCAAGTTTTAGGTGTCATTTCAGAGATTAATTCCTGCCACTGCAGGTTGTTCTCCAGGACAGACGGTAAGGTCTAAAAGGATCCTTTTTTCCCCTGCGCAGTCGGACAGAAAATAGAAAATATTCCATTTCAAAGCAGGGGAGCTCTTGCAAGAGCTTTGATTTGACCCCTAGCACAGATCTCAAGCACTGGTGCAGTACGTTCACAACCCGAATTTCACCATCTTTGGCTCATACCCACCACTCGCCACACTTGCCAAGGGTGTGAGCCCTCTGCAAGCCAGCCCGTGCTGCGTACACCCCGGGCACTCGGGCTGGATGGACACCTTTCCCTGGTCTTAGCATAATTTCATTTCTGTCTCGAAGTACAAGAGCACAACAAACAGAGAAAGAAAATGGAAAACACCACGAAGTGACAGCATGATGAAAATGCTCTGCCGGTTATCTGTTTTGTCTTGTTGCCAGATAATGGAGCAGACGCCGGCACGCGGGAAGGATAACCTCGCTGTTTACAAGTGCTCATGAAGTGAAGTGGCTAGAAATGTTATTTTTATGTGTGTGTATATATATAGAATATATACACACTTAAATCATGAAAACTATTAAATTTTTGAAGGCTGTATAAAAAAATATACTCTGACATAAAACTTCACCTTGTTTCTATGTAGATTACTAGAGCATTCCTCTAAAAGTAACTCTCTAAGAAGGAATCTGATTCATATGACTTAGTTTTTTGGCCTTTTAACACAGTAAATTGGGTTACAACTTTAAAATGTACACATATATACACATATTCACACACACAGGCAGTTTGATTAAAGCATGATCTGGGTACATTGCAAATCCAGAGCACCAGACTATTTGCTTCATTTTCTCTTTTGTCTTCACGGTGATAGTGAAAGCTACTGGTCTGACGGCTCTGAAACTAAACTCCTGGGCTACCACAAAACCAGGCTTTGTGCCTGAGCTGGTAGCTCAGTGGGAAGAGTTTTCCATTTGCACAAAGTCCTAGGAAAGGCAGAAGGAAGTCTGGTCCCAGCTCTCAAAGAGGAGAAACAGCTTATCCGCATGCTGCCCCGCAAAAAATGGCAAGAGAGGAGCCGTAATCGCCCTTTTCCTCCATCTCCCCAAGGTAGGGACCGGAGCTAGTCAGCATTTGGGTGCCAGGTGCTGGGTTCAGGGACGCTAATCCAGATTGGTCCCATCTAAACTGCAGGCAGCTAAAGGGGGGCATGGTCAGCACCGTATAGTCGTTATATTTTGTGACATTCTAAAGGAAAGACAGATTTTTACTACGAGCAGTGCAGATATGCAGGCTCTGTTAGCTTTAAGTAATTCTTTTTCTTTTTTGTACAAACTGTGTAATTCTTTTTACATGACCTTGCAGAGATAAACAAGCATGCCCTGATACCACATTTTACACACAGAGCAGAACTCGGAAGGAAACATCATACTTGCCTATACTTTATTTAAAAAACATAACTGTTATTAGATAAAAAATATTTCTTGCAATATATTTAGGAAAATAACATTCTTTCATCAGATCCACTTACTT
>NW_010551019.1:107865-126642 GCF_000687285.1 Phaethon lepturus | reverse complement strand
AAGAGCGTGCAGCTTTTGCAGTGAATTATTTCTTTGACTACAGGCACATCTGTTGGTGGTGGTGGCGGCACTAACCCCATACCTGGTATCATTGGGTTAATCGGAGTGATTCCCGTCATCATGCTAAGGCTTGGATCAAAGCCTGGTACACAGATTGAATCTGTAAATATATAACATAAAATCCTGGCTTATAAATCTTGAACCCACTTGTTACTATTTCCTTGCACAGACAGTTTCTCTTTAGGCTTTTTTTTTTCAAGCATCACTGTTAAAAAAAAGAGAAGGGAAAAGGAAAAATGGAAAAGGGAAAAGGCAGAGGAACAGGGAGGAGAGAGGGAGAGAGAGGTGCATTTTCAGTGAAAAAAATAAACTATGCATAAAGAAGGGAATGTTACATAATTTAAAATATTAATCTGACAATAAACCACAGCACATTAAAGTGTAAAACCATGCACCATGAATATCTGTGATCATCTGGAATGCAATTTTCTGTTTCATAATGCTACTGTGGTGTTTACATTGTCTTCTGACCAGAGTGTACAAAGAATATAATTTAACATCGATATGCTCTCTCCATCTAATTGTCAGACAGATTTATCACAACATAGCCTTCTCACACAAGTGACCTTGATTTACGGACACTACAGAGAAAGATCCATTTCTGGCTGTTTTATAGAGGTGTAGTTAGCCAAGACTTCTAACCATTGTACCCTGGAATATAAAGTTTCAGCTGCGTAGAATGGGGTCTTTTTGAACCTTGGAACTAATTCTTTCCTGTCCTCTTATTTAATCGGATTAGTAGATTCTCTTCAACACATGTATTGTTAAAATATACCACTAAAGCCCCATAAAGTAAAATGCATATTTGGCAAATGTTACTCTTTCTCCTTCCTGATCTCTTTGCCAAGACTTCCATACGTACTATTTAAAGCTGAAAGATTTGCTGGGGAACACCAGCGCTGTACCACCAAGAATTGTAATAAGCAGATGTTTCAGATGAACTGAGAGCCAACTTCTGAAATTTGTTTGCGTTAAAAACAAGGTTTTGAGTTTCTTGAAGTGTACTGAATAAAATATTTTGAGACACCGATGTCTTTGTTGGTGTAACACTGCTGCTATTTGGCGTCATCAATTATTTAACAGAAGAGAGTTACTTTGGTGTCGTACAGCTTTTCTACTGAGTTTTCTGGTTAGCAACTGGAACATATTTAATGATACATGTAAACCAGGGTTTGGTAGCTCAGGAGCTTGTTTGTTTTGAAGAAGGAGGACAGAGGGAAACAACTCATTCTCTAGGATTTTTATATATACATATTTAGGAAATTTGAGCTACATTTACTACAAGGCAGCATGATCCATGGAATGTGACCAGAGAGGCCCGTTTCTTCATTCTAAATCTGCTGTTGAGAAACTATGTGACCCTGGGTCAGCCTGCTGACCTTTCCATATCTTAATTTCTGCATCTGCAGAACAGGTACAATCATATTCACTTACTGGTGAGGTAACTGCTCACATTTTTATATCACTTTGCAGGTGTAAAGCACTCTGCGGGGGCTGAAAATTAGCATTGTGATTCCTGTGGAACATCCATAATCATCTTCGTTGAGGAAGACAACTGAGGATTGAGAACCTCAACTCCAATAGAGCTCGTATCTGTCTCGGCCGCACGTTGCCTGCTCTCCATGCACTGACTGTGAGACTTCATCTCTTCCAGGCAGTTCTGTAGAACAAGCGTGGCAAGCACACAGCGAGCATGGATTTGCTTTAGGCTTATTGAAGACTAGTATTAATGAAAACTCATGATATTACATTACTTTTTTTAAATAAGTGGGCTTATGAAAAAGGATTTGCTCTGGGTGTGATGCTTTTTTCAATATCGATGTATATGCATTGCTTTTCAGATGAAGCTTTGAAACTCCGAGCCTGTCATTTATTCCACGGGATGCAGTGGTGGCCGTATTAAATATTCATGGCTACTGAATGCTGGGAGATAAAGTCAGAGGTGAAAGGGCAACAGAAGCCCTTCGGCTGTGCTAATTTGCGTGATCTCATTTTTAAAAGTCAGACTTCTGACAGTCACAGCAGTCCCTCCCGTGCAGCACTCTCCTGTTCCGGGTGGAAATCCATCATTGCTGCTCACTGCTGCAGTGGCCCACGGAGCACGGCACACAAAGCGGAGCACCACAGTATCGCTCCATGCATGGTGTCACACCAATCTTCTCCTAGGATCAGGGAAAACTGGGACTGGAAAGATGCCGAGGAAGGCATCTCGTCCACTGCTCTGGACAAATGTAGGATCAGCTACAGCCCTAGCCAGATATGAAATTCCATATTAACTCCAATATCCATAGTAGACACACACAGCATTCTGAGGCAAGGATGGAGCAGGTGGAAACGTACAAGAAGATGGACTGAAGGCAAGTTCTCCCTGTCCTGTATGCTTCCTTCAGGTCTTATGTGACAGCCGAGGAAAAACGTTGTCATCTGGTGACTGCTACCACAAGGTAAATTTCACCCTTGTTGTTCTCTCCTTAAGACAACTAGTAGATATGCTTCAGTTTCTCTCTTGTAAGAGTAGCTAACTGCGACAACAGCAAACTCTGCCCAAACCACAGACACATGCTCGCACTCAAAGAAAAGACGACAGGTTTCAATATGGTGCGGTTTTCTGAATATTCCTTTGGTAGTGGTGAAGATACAGAGAAAAACCAGTCCAAGGGAGATGGCAACAAGGAAACTCGTGTCCACAAACGCTGCTAACAAGGCCTCAAAATGGAGCTGAGAGGAAGAGCTTTTAGGCTGCATGCCAATCAAAGCAGGTTTGTGATTTAAGTGGAAGAAAATTATTTGCCACTAATTCCTGCCACGTTCAAGGACATGTGACTTCGTACGTAACTTTTCCTGTGTTAAATGGGTACATGGCTTTGTCACCAGTTTCTTTTACAACTGGAATCGATCTACAACCTCACTAGCAGAATGCTGGGGGCCAACACTCCCGAAACATCCTTCTAGGTGCGTTGGGACTCTGTATCTCCAGAAGGTGAATGTGCTGAGATATATTGAAGAGGACAGAGTCAATAATTTTTGAAATCTAATTCCATATATTGCAGGGACTAATCCAAACCCCGCTAAGGTCAATAGCAAGACTACTGAAGGCACGGACAACTTTTAAACAGGACGAGGTTTGCTTTCTCTGTCCTCTTGAATAAGTTGCTTCAGTTTCCTAATGTGTTAAATTGAGAATGAAATGCTTTCATACATCCCATGGGAACTGGGAGGATGCATGAGTACCATTTGTAGAGCATCCTGGAAATGAAACTAATTCTCTAAATACTAAAATGTACTACTATGCATTGCAGTGATGGAAAATCCAGCTGGATTTCTGAACAGCGAAGATCTTGTTCAGACCCCCAAAGTTGTTGGTGGTGCTTGCATCTACAAAGAATCTGATGCATGCCACCTGCATATTGCTGAAAAACCATGAAGACAGTCTACAGATGGGATTATAGGAAATACTGGTCTGGACTCTGAGGTGCAGAGAAAAAGGAATGAAAGTCAATAAATTTGCCACATCTATGATAGGATCCAGAAAAATCCCCAGTTTAACTATATTAATGCTACCGAGTGGTACAATAATAGAAGTTGGATACATAGCTCTTGTCTAGGGACAGGAGACGGTCATCCGTCAGCACCACCACTGCAGTCTGCTCCACATCCTGGCGTAATGCCTATTTGGAGCAGGACCAGGACACCAGAGTCAGAGCTGGTGATGACTCCTGTTGCATTTACTGGTAAGTTTGTTGGTCTTCAGATGCAAAGATACTGATAAAGTTATGCAGGATTACAAAAAATGGGAATCAATCCTGCTCATGTACACTATTTTGAGAGATCCATTTGGACATATGATTATTAAGATACTGTAGACATGAATATGCTACGTTAAACACAGATACATTGCGTTTATATACTACACACCTGAACAGTCAAATAAGGAATATTTTATGCTTTCAATGATCATAGCATTATTTTTAAAGGGATCTATACATTTATTTATGTATAAGGTAAGCATTTATGATCTCTTGGAATGATAAAAAACAACTTCGCAGAAGAGAGAAAGTTTACATTTGAAAAATGTTGTTAAATAATTACTAAATGAAATCATTAAAATGGAAATTGATCAGAAATGATAAGGAACTTTAAGAATGGAAGAGCACATGTTGCTCAAGTTACAGTCCCTGTGGATACTGTACATAAGGCTTGAATATTCACATATTTGTACAAGAAAGTAAAAACATTGAACATCAATATTTTCACGTACACGTTCTGCCTAATTTTGGCAAAACAAGTTAATTCCTGTTTCATCTAATAAGAAATTGGCATGATGGAAAACAATGAAAATCACTGAAGAACAAATATCTGGAATTGGCAGTCAGAGAGGCAAGAAGAAAAAACACTTGGAGTAGTTTTTAAAACTCCTTTTTCTTTCTTGTAGAATATAGGAAGAGCAAAACATTCCACAGTAAATCTTTGGCTCTGGAAAAAATAGAAGAACAGTAAAATCCCTTTAAGGGTAACTATATTCTAACATAGTGCATAGTGTAAAACAATTGTTTTTATTAGTCTGCATTTTGGGAGTGCAGGAGCGACTTTGTCATCCATAAAAATAGCCGCACAATCTTGGACAAGCATCCCCCTTCCTTCTTTGGCAACGGTTGCTGTTTGAATCACCTTCTGGTTTTGCTCTGCCCAAATAACATGGATGCATACTCCTGCCAACTGTGCTTTTAGGGATTGCACTCCATCACCAATACTAAGTTACCAACCCATTTCCCCCAGCCCTTACCACAAGTTGTATATCTGCTTAATATTACTTTTTAAGGGTAAAATCCCCTATATGAATTTCAGTATTAGCCCTTGGATGTGTTATTTGTTTTGCCTCCAACTGTCAATTGTTTCTGTGGTGTTTTATGACAGCTGCCAAGCTGTATTTCTGTCGGATGCAGGGAAACACCCATGTGCGCAAACATGGATTTGTTTGCGTGCCCCTACTCGCACGCGTGGAGGGCTTCCACCTCGGACAACCAGCAGCCTGCCGATGGCTGCAGTGCTCAACACACAGAGAGACGGTGAGTGGTGAAAACAATGATCTGAGCACGAAATAGCTAACCAAAATAAAAAACATCAAAAGGGTCCCCATGGCTTTGGAGTGATAATTTTACGCTTAAGAAAAACAGTCTATTTTTTGCTAGAGTTGAAAGATGAAAAAAGATCTCGTTCCAGGAATGGAGTTGCCTGCCAAGATGCACTGCAAGGATTAGGACAGTCCAGGCAGCAGCTGGTAATAAATGTAGTAAGATGCTTGTTAAACTTTGGTTTCTGTGGAGAAAAAAAAGAAAAACTTCTGGAGACTAGAGATTTGATCATGTACTCCAGAAACACCACTGCTGAGTATTTTGAGACTGACCATAGAGCAGATTTCTAAAAGCTGAGATTTAAGTTTTCTCGAAAAAGGGCAAACCTAATACAATGTCTGCCTCCCTTAAATATACATATACATACACATACACATACACATACACATACACATACACATACACATACACGTATACATACACGTATACATATACATATCTGTATATGCATTACTTGGCAGTAGCAGAGAATAACTAGCTTTTTTTTCTCTCTCTGAAATAAAGAAAGAAACTTATTAGAATAAGAAAAAGGTTGTTATTGAAAAAATTTCTTGTATTTTTATCTAAAATTCTCCCTTAAAACTCTCTGGTCTGCCAGTGTCTTTATCCTCATGTCAGTATCCTTTTTTCTGCATCAGCAATTAAGAACGAATATTCAGCTGCAAGCTAGAGATCAAGGTTGGATCACTGTTTTCCCTGATGGTTCAAATCTTACCATCTTCTGGGCTTCAGGAAGCTTTTGGTGGAAGTAACTCATTTGGTCAGTGTTACAGGGCTTTTACCAATGTAACAAGCCTTCTGCACTGCACAAAAAAAAGACAAAAGTGGGAGTGGCAGTGGGGCACCAGATCATTGATGTCCCAAGGAGATGTGCCAGTTTAATTTGGTGTCGATCCAGCTGGAGGAGCCCAGTTGTTGAGCACTGCTTTTAGCCCCGAAGAGCCAGACCTTAGAACGCAGCAACGCGGCAGCCACCAGCATCTTCCAGTACCTCTCCTTGTCCAGTTTAGATGTCATTAAACTTCCAGGGATCTCTCTTTCTAAAATAGATGTTGGATTGGTGGGTAAACATCCAGAGATATTCCAATAAACAAAAAGGGGGGGAAGTCTGACAGCTCTTCCACTTGACCAGCATAAATCAAGTGGTATCATCCTGCCTCAGAGCAAGGACCATCTGACTGTGGCCAGTAGCAGATGCCCAGGGAACCAGAATAAGACATAGACAGGTAGCAAACAAATTATTTTAAGCTCATATACATTAAGCACTTACATATTGCCAGTGGTTGAGATCACAGCTGAACAATCCTTTCCAGAAGGCACCTATTCCACATGACTTGATTTATACCTTTTCACTAAATCCTGCTGTGCACCTATTTATATTTTGAATCTGTTGGAACCTGTTGATATCTCTGGCTTTCACAGTATCCTGGTATTAGGGTAGTCAACAAGTAGGGAAACATGCCTCCTTTGCTTCACTAAAACAGGGTATCATCTGGCAGTTCCAGGTGCACCTTCTAGTTCTTTCATCCTGTGAAATCGTGAATAGCTGTTCCTTATTCACCTTATCCACAAGATTACTGAATTTATTTCCGCTTTTATATTTTGCCATCTGTTTGGCACGTGATTTTTGTCTCTGTAGACCTGCTACAAAGGAATACAGATATGGAACCTCCTGACTGTGTCCCCTTTTAAAATGCTGAGAAGGTAACTGCATAGGCAGAGATGTCTTTGTAGGTGCTTATCGAGCTCTGAATTTTTGAAAAACTAAATATGAAAGACATGGGTAGATGCCCTTAAATGCACTGCACGAAGCCAATCGATGAAGCACCATGTGGGCATAGGACTCCTGCAGGAGCAGGAGTAAGGCACGTATCGGCAACGCGTTTGTGTGTGTGTGTGCGTGCATGCGCACGTGTATATTCGGAGGAGTGGAAAGGAGTGAATGAAGGAGGGGCAGAAAATCATCTCCTTGACCTCCAACTTTCTCGGTTGGCCAGGGGATCCATCTTCACACCACTCAGCAAAGTTATATTCCGTGAAAAAGAGCCTGGACTGTAGCAAAAACAAACCTTTAAGGGAATTTGGGCAAAAACGGCGACGGGGTGGTGGTGAGGGGGAATCCAGACGAATGTTTCTCATTAATAATCAACCAAGTAATAATTTATATGAACTCTACCGTGTCTGCCAAACCCAGTGCATAAACAAAGCCCTCATAGCATCATCAAAACACTCGTCATTTGAAAATTACTTCTATGAGACATATAACAACAACAAAGCTTTAGGGCTGTATTATTGCATTTTTGGTTTTTTGAAGAAAGCTCTGTGTCTGCACAGAGGAACAGTTTACAGCAGACAATCCCAAAACTTTACATACTGTTCCTCAGAGCTGGCTACGCTGTAGCTGAAAACACTAAAAGCAAATCTGGTCTCCCCTTGATCCCTGCCTACAACATCACACGACAAACACTGTATTTAGAGCGATATACACAAAAAAGACTAAATTAAAGAAAACCACCTTCTCTTTTTACAAGAAATCATGGGGTCAGTCACTCCTGGTTCATCGTCTATTCCTGAAGTGTTTGGCACAACCGGACCCCAATCTTGTTTAGAGCTTCTAACGCAATGCAAATATAGGAAGGAACAGCAAATTACAACAATACAACAAAGTGTTACCACAATAGATGCCACTCTACTCCTAAGATGCAACCTGAACGCTGGTGTGTAAAGAAGTCTATAGTGTCACTGTAATGTTATTCCTATTACTCCTGCTCATGGATAGCCATCCGTGCCCTTTTGACCTCAAAGGAGTCTCGGACACTACCTGCCCACGGTCAATCTATTTAGTTTCCCCTTTGAAGAGCTCTGCAAAGACTTACCTGACAGGCAAGCCTGAGAATGAGCTAGAAAACTCAGGACTTGACAACGTTGAGGGGGTCGGATGACAGTTTGTCAGTTTTTCATGGCTGACAGCTGCGTGTGTAAGAAGGTAGAGTCAGGAAAAACTGACTAATCCTAGTCTTCATCCACAATCAGCTGCTCTTCCATGTGTAAACCCCCATTGCCACTGCAGTGGAAACTTGTGGAGGTGAAAACAGAAAAGGGAAAAAAGAGAAGCAGAAAAATAGGGAAGAAGGAAAGAGGTAAAGAGAAAAATCGAAAGACATGCAGGGAAGGAGGTGAAGGAGAGGGAAAGATGAACAGACAACAGTATCATCTGGAACCTTTGTGGCATGGGTCCATGGTCCATCCACAGGCCAGGATTTTGAAGGATACATGAGTTTATAGCACCTCACCATTTCCAGAGAGCTGACCTTCCCAAAGTCCCCACTGCTTAAGAACCACTCCATGCAGTAGGAGCAATGGGCTTCTTCCGTCTCCTCATCAATAAATCATTTCCTCATATGAGGTCAGTCACAAGTTCATTGTGAAGAAAACAACAGAACTGCAAATTCTGCACACTGCCACCTGACCCCCGGTGAATAGCTCCAAAGCCCGTTTGTAAAAATATGGGACTGGGCAATATGAAAGGCATAATGTAATACATTGCTTATACGATGTAAAATGTGTGCAGCTGTTATTTCCTGACTTTCAAATATCTTTGTGCGCTCACTATATGATGCTTGGGATAACCCTCTCCAGTTTTGCACCTCTTCATTCCATTGCTCCAGTTTTGGCCTCATCAGAGTGGGCTATTCAGTAAGGCTAACTTTAGCCAAACAGAGTAGCCTCTTTAAGCTCCCTCCATTGGAAGCTGCTCAGTTAATCTGCCTGATGAACCTATTCATAAAGTAAAACTTTGTTATGTTCCTTGAAAATGACATCACCTTTCACCTCAAAGCTCTAGAAGATGAGAAAAGAAATAAATAAAACATGATTATACAGCCTAGGAACTGTTAATGGATTTTTCTTTACTTGCTGTCTAGGAAAGTGCTGAATTCCAGAAATCTGAGAGGCACTTGTACGGCACAAAAAGAAAAAAGGTTATTGGAAGTTATAAGCACTTAAGTAGATGTAAATGAGCACTGAAAAGAAGTTGTAGAAATAGGAAAAACTTTAATTCCCAAGCTAGGCTAATACTGAAATATAACCCTTGTAATAAATGAAACATAAAAAACCTCCAATGTGTAAAAGGTGGTAAAATACCATCTTCTGGATATTAATGTGACCTCAGAGAAAATGGGGGGAAAAAATGAAATTCAGACATTCCAGTGGACCTTTCCCAAATGAAAACAAAAGGGACTCATTTTTCTCACAAATCGTGAAAGAAGTTCTGGCTATTAAACTGGCATTACCGTGTGGATCCTTGAATCCATGGAATGCATACAAACACTCTCCTTGCCTTTCCAGGGTCACAGGAGTAACAACAGCCTTGCTGAAACTGGAAAGAAGCTGTACAGTCTAGAAAGGTGTATCACCTGCATGGGCAAGTTCTCACAGAAACACAAGAAAAATTGGGCTCTGTCAGACTAAAGGATCCTTCCTAGCCCTCTAGCCCAGAAACCTGCCTCTAACAGCAAATCCAGAACTGTGCTTAGTAGCAGAACTGGACAGTCCATATGATGATCTCCCAATCTCCAACACTCTGCAGCTCATGGGCTTCCTAAGACAGAGGAAGTTTTGTGTCTCCTTCAGCTTTATTTTTGGATGAAAATGCCGATGAGCTTCATTGCAGGGGATGTATTTCTCTTGATGTCATTACTGGAGATGACAGAAAGTTGTCCTGTGAAACCAGCTGGAAAATCTTTAGTGACGATATTTCAAATTTTTAACCAAGTTATTTTATGTGCATGCTTCTCCTTTAAATGCCTAAGCAAACAGGAGTAAGAGAGACTTAAACTGTAATGTTCCTGGTACTATTTTCTGAGTTTCTTTCATGTTAAAACATTTAAATGGTAGGGTCCAAATTCCTAAAACCATCGTATATTTAACCCACAGACTACTGGAAGGAGGGTAAGTATACAAGACGTAGTAAAGATTTGCTGTCTATAAATGAATGCAGCAAGAAATCTTGGTGTTTTGTATTACCCTCTACTAGAGCTGTTTGACCTCCATACAGTTTATGGCAGTAACTTGTAGGACAATATTTGAATGCTCTGTGCATGGGCAGAATACATGTTGGATTTGAATTTGGTTAACTAACTGTTGAGTAAGTAATAAAATGGTACTTGGTGAATTAATAATCTGTTTATTGGTTAAGAATTAACCAAGAAAGTTATCTTGAGAAACACCATGCTACATAAAACATGATCTGAAAAGAAGCCAGAGTTGATAGTGGCAAGTAACGCTCCTGAGTGTCTAGAAAAAGAGCTGTCTTAATTAAAATCCGATGCACTATGACAAGTTATTTTGTTACATTTTGGCTTTAAAAGCCGTCTAGCACCTCAGCAAACTGAAACCATTCCTCTGCTTCGCTCTCGCTGCAAATACAGAGCATTGCTACAGCTCTTCAGGACCATGAGAAACCATGAAGCTGGTTTACAGAAGGAGGTATCTTAGCTAACGCCAGGCTCAGGCCACGGGCAGCGTATCTCAATCCACAGAAGGATTTGTTAGTTCACAGGTGTCACAGCCAGGTATAGCTTGAGGACTGGGCAGCCATGAGGGGAGGAAGAGAGTGAGCTGCGGTGACAAGAGGGCTTGCGCAGAGACATAGATGACAAAGGATGTAAAATCAGACGCAATGAGTCAAGCATTTTGCGTTGAGGAGTATGGGATGAAAGTCATACAAACTAAGAGAATGGAAAGTACCATCCAAAGTATGACTCCTTCTACATTCAAAAGAAGAAAAATGGCAAAGACAACCATGGAATTGAGCCACAGTGCCCAGGCAACCATCTCTCCTCCAGCTTTGGATAACCCAGAACACCTTCAGCTTTTGACTATCTGCAACGCCCTCGGCTTGTAGCTAGACAACTGCCAGAAGAAACGGTAAAAAAATGTGCTAGGCAAAAATGGTGTATGTTGCTTATGAAACAGGAGATTTTTTTTATCCTTTCCAGCGTTAGACCTGTGTTTTGACCTGTGTTCTCAAACACAAACAAAGATATAGACAAGATAAATATAAGCTATAAGCTTCCACATGTTAGTATTGTCTTGATCTGCAGCTGGTAAGTTCATGAATGTAATACTGTGCTTGAGCTAAAAGTATTTAGAATGATAGTTTTTGAAATAACTCTTCATTAGCTAAGGCTTCCTTTGACCTCCTCTTCTCAAATTTTGCAGGGTTTGAATATTTTGTGATGCATTCGCTGCAATTCAGGATAATGCTTCAACTTCCCTTTCCATCTATGAATCTGGCTGATTGGTTTTAGACCTTGATGATATAAGCACAAGGGCCCTCTCAGCTTTCTGAAGTGCCTATTTTAAGCAGCCAAACTCAGTGGTCAAATGGCCAGCAATGGTGGTAACTGAAGTACTCTTCATGACTGGTAGAGAAATCCCAAACGGGATACTCCTAACTTCATAATAAAACAATTCCCCTTCTTCAACATGCTGTTTAAGTACAGTAATTATTCCATTCACCAATTTAGAAGAGGCTTGACATTAAAACAGTGTCAGGAGAGCATGCGTCACGCTAAGGTAAATAAGGGTAGTCCGTATGTCTGAAAACTGTTATTTCAGCCTTTCAGCAGACTTAGACAGATATTTCTGTGTCCTTTGACATCTGGGTCACAACCGTAAAGTTTTCTAGCACAAGTACAATAATTATAACATTATGACTAGCTTTTTCAGCTCATCTCCATTCCTTTTGCATCTCCCACAGAGCCGAAAACCCTTCTCTCACCATCTGGGCTTATCTCTAGTACAAGGAAGGTCATCAGCAGCTAGAGATGCCGGAGTAGCCAGCTGCTCTGCAGGCCTCCATCCCCAGGGCCTCAGTACCAGAGCCATTATCAATGGAACGGTGCGGACTAATAATCCTTGATTTTGGCAGATAGCCTAGGGACAGCCAGCTGGGATGGGTTAAATCGTCCTGAGGTTCTTTTAAGTTACTCTGGGAGCTGTGCAGGGCAGTGAGCAGAACTGGGTTAATGCTTTTGGCCCCCAGTGACTCCTTCCATCTCTCCTGTCTCTCACAGCAAGGGGAAATGCACGTCTCAACTAATAATAAACCAGCGCTGAGCATGTGGAGAACACCGTGCCAAATATCAAACAGCTGGGGCTCTCTGGCCAGCCATTAGGTAGCCTAATCACAGCATCGCCTGAAGTCTTCAAGAAAAGAAGTGAAAATAAGATGGGTAAAAAAGAAACTTCCAAATCAACTGGGAGAAAACAAAAAAATCTTAGAACATTATCACAAAATCTTAGAAAGCTCTTGTGTCTTGTCAAGGAGTTTATTATGACATAGCTTTTATTTCCTAACAAACACAAGTGTCTCATCATGTTCTTCACCAAAAAAGGGACTAACAAGATGAGAAATGCTTACAGGAGGAGGTAGGAATCTCTCCAAGAACACTTGCATCTCTTACCTCCAAAATAGCTTAAAATACAGGCATTGCTCCTGGCTGTCTTTCATCGTCCAAAAAAAAAGGGTTATATTTTGCCTTAAAAAGTAGCAATCTTGACAATATTCTTACAGCATCATATTTCATTATCCAGTTTAACAGGGAAAAGATCTTGTTTGAAAAGAAATCAGGAGTCTTTATAAATGGACAGCATAGCTCACGAAGAAGAATAAGACACTGTGCACAAAATTAGTTCAACTTGTATCCCGATTAAGGAAGAATCCAGGCTTTGCATCTCTTGTGCATAATACATTGTAATTTAAATTATATCAGTGGTTGTGTGAAAAACTTGCAACTTAAAATTCTTGCTGCTAGAAAATTTCATCTGTAATTTCTGGCAGCCTGCACCAAGGGTTAATCTGCAGTGAACTAAAGGCATAGCAATTTCACACACGCTCACACAGAGAACCAAGCCCACCATTCAGAAATGAAATTAGTCTTTCTGGTATTTGAAATTTATTATCAGAACCCTCTACATGTGACTCTTGACAATTCTTTCAAAAAAGATGCAGGTTTATAAACACCAAGAACAAAAGAAACATTCATTATTTTAAGAAGTATCTTTTTTTTTTTTAATTAAAGATGAAACCAAATTATGTGAGACAGACTTTGCTTCAAATTATAATGATTCTTTATCCCATTTTTAGGGGAAATACATTTCTTAGTAACTTTTATGGGCTGGAAAACATTATCCACATTAAGATGCTTCTTTTGCCTCACTATGTACACTGACACAGCTAGGGTTCTGTCAATAGTGTTGTTATCAACCATTTTTTTCAGAGGTTTGTACATCAACCATAAAAACATGCTCCAGGATGAAAATTGGCAGAATGACGATTCTCAATTTAAGGGTACATGATAGTATTGTTCTTAATATATTTTTAGCATCTTTTACAAATAAGAAAAAACCCCCACAAAATAACCCAAACTTCCTTCAGAGGCTTTGTCAAGCATTTTTCGAAAAGGTGTTAAACTACATTCTCTAGTAGTGGGGCAATATAAAATAACATACAAAACTTGCAGCATGCAAATGTATTGGGGGAAAAAGGTGTAGTCGTATTGGGCATTCAATGTACAATAAATGCAACATAATTGAGGAATGCTCAGTAAATAGTCTGTAATTACTTAAGCTTGCAAAAGTCTTTGATAAGGTACTTCACAAGAGGCTGTCAAATAAACTGTGCAGGCATAAAGTGAGAGGCAAAGTCTTGTCCTGACTGATACAGATCAGAAGCTGGCCAAAGAGATATGAAAACCAAGAACAGGAGCAAACAAGCACCTTCCGTCTCAGATGAGCAGTGTTATTGGAGGTAACGTGTTGATAATGGCAGTGAAAAGAGAGTGAGTAATGATACAGCAAACCCCGCAAATGACGTGCTATTATTTGCCTGAAAAAATGTATACATCAAGACACATTTTAGAGGAACGAAACACAAGGAAGGCAGCTGGGCACACGGTTGTCAGTGCTAACAAATCCCAAATGAGGGTCTTTGCAGAGGATGGACTGAACGGCTCACGCGGTAAGGATCTGGCAGTGTGGCACTGCATCAAAGGGGCCGTGGAAGCCAATTAAAGGTGAGCCTGGATAAGGGACAAGAGAAAAAAGTATGGGAAAAATACTGAAAGCCTCTTAGAAAAGCTAGACTCTCACCTGGCATACCATGTTCTGAATTAGTCACCCCATCCTCCCCAAGCGATATAAAAGCACAGCAAAAATAGGACAATGAGTATCATCAGGAACATTATAAAGCAGCTCATAGGAGCCATCGCTGAAAAAGCCTTGGATTGCTCACTGGGGAGAAAAGGCAGTTGTGTAGGAGCATTACAAAGCTCATGAATTTTACAAAGGAGGTAGGTGGGCAGGTTCTGTGGTCACTGCTCCATGATACAAAACCAGGAAGCTTTCAGTGAAATAAATAAAGATGTAGTAAATGAAGAACAGGTAGGCAGAAACACTTCTTAATTGCAACAAGCAATTACTCCCATGGAACTCCATGTTATGTAAAACTTAACTGAAGGAAGACCTTATCAGAATTAAAAAAGAAAGAAAAGAAAGAAAAGAAAGAAAAGAAAGAAAAGAAAGAAAAGAAAGAAAAGAAAGAAAAGAAAGAAAAGAAAGAAAAGAAAGAAAAGAAAGAAAGAAAGAAAGAAAGAAAGAAAGAAAGAAAGAAAGAAAGAAAGAAAGAAAGAAAGAAAGAAAGAAAGAAAGAAAGAAAGAAAGAAAGAAAGAAATACAGACAAAACCACAAAGAGAAACACACCATAGGCCTTAGACAACAAAAGTGTTCAAAATGATAAAAAAGGAGGCAGGGCTGCTAAGGTCATCTATTATTAAAATTGTCTGACACTTCCTATTACAACAGTCTGTTGTCAGTTGCTTTTAGCTTTGCCAATCATTAACAGTTTGGGCTGAAATTTTACACGTCGAATATCTGCCTGAGGCTGAAATACTCTGGAAAATTTTAGTCTGCACAATTCAACTGCTGCACACACAGAGCCGGAGAAAAATACTCGGTTTTTTTATTTCCTGTTAAAAAATTTGGTGTTTTGTCTTGGCAGTTGTAGCCCCTCCAGACTTTGGATGAAGGATGTAATATTTCAGAGGTGAAAAGCCTTCATGCTGTAGCATTAATATTTGCCATTCTCTTTAAACTCTGCACAAAAATTCAGGCAAATTATGCCTTTGAATAAAATTATATTCACTGATACTCTGAAAAATTGATCTATTTTTGGCTTCAACAGCTGAAATCACAAAGGATTACATCTTCCATGAATGTGCCAGACTAAGTTCAAGCCTCCGCTCTGCAACGAAGGAAAGAGTTAAAGTAGAAAGAGCTGAGCTATTGCCAATGTTTGAATTTATTTGTTCCAGCTTTTTAAAACTTGAAACCTAAAGTTGCTTTCTACTTCTATGCTCTTTTTGCCTTCAGTATGCGAAGTTTCCAGCTTAGCCAGCGAGGACGAATCTAACCTTGTGACACTTGCTGAGGTCAGAGTGGTTAAATCAGAACATTGTCTGAGCGGCTTGATTCTCCTAAAAGCCTGTCAGGTCTGCAGCAGCTAATTGGGTCTTGCCCGTGCGTTCTGCCTGTGATTTTTCCAGCAACTGAACATGGAGAGTAACAGAGACAGCAAGAAGAATTTTCCCAAGTTTTGCTATTCTTGTTTCTCCTCTCATTTATGGGGAAAAATATGCCAATCTTAGGAGAGGTGTGCAAAGTTCTGAAATTTTAGCTTTTTTTTGATCATTGGACATTTCATTTGAAACATCTCCACTCTGCTGGAGTTTTGAAGGGAAATAAACTTTTCAGACTAATCTGCAAGGAGGATACATCGTGACACTTGTATCACGTGTGGTTGACATTCCTGAGGGGTGGGATGCCATCCAGAGGCACCTGGACGAGCTTGAGAAAAGGGCCTGTGTGAACCTCATGAGGTTCAACAAAGCCAAGTGCAGGGTCCTGGCCCTGGGTTGGGGCAACCCCCGGTATCAATACAGGCTCGGGGATGAAGGGATTGAGAGCAGCCCTGCCGAGAAAGACTTGGGGGTACTGGTGGATGAAAAGTTGGACCTGAGCCGGCAATGGACTAGATGGCCTTTAAAGGTCCCTTCCAACCCAAAGACTCTATGATTCTATGATTTTATGACCAGGAATGTATCAAACCACTCTGAATCAGCTGCTGGCTCACCTACAACACCGGTTTAACCAGGGAGGCAGAAAACTGGTTTTGCAACCAGTATGTGAGGACCAGGCAACTGATGGAAGATTCTTGCAGGTACCCCAGGGCCAAAGAGAGAGCAGGTCTGAGATGATCATATTACCCGTACCCTCCCTTGCCCTCCTCTCCATCAGGAGCAGCTCAGCTCACCGTGTTCTTCGATGATGGGCACAGGAAAGGGCCTTTGAGGGGCTGCTTGTGGGAGAGAAGGGACAGTGACTGGCAGTGCCATCAGCTGGCATCAGTTGGCATGGGGGTGGATGGCATAAGATCTGGATGTAGCCCATGCAGCTGGGCTGGCTGGATTCACTAGAGTCAGTAGATTTGTGCTTTTTTGGGTTTTTTTTTCACACCAGCTGAACTGTTTAGCTCGGCGGGTCATGTTGTCAGCTGTACTACAGCTGTATTCAGGGGAGCTTAGAGAAGAGGCTTTTAGCACCTGGGACTGCCAGTGACTGCTTTGTCCTTCCATTTGTGCTGAAGTGGCCTCAGGACAGTTTTGAGTTTTGTGGGGCTGCAGCACTTAACGAAGGCTGCTAATGGGCCACGTGCCCTGCTGCCCAGGTCTGCATAATGCCGGCTCTCGCCACGCCGGTGAATTTTCAGCCTTTCACACTTTAGGCAGCTTTATAACTTCTTTGCACTGCTGAAACGGGACAGAAGGACCCGGTTAGGAAAGGTCCTTTCTAAGTCTAGCACACGCACTTTAAATCCAAACGATAAATACGCAGTTCGGAGAGGTTTCCGACTGGCTCCTTTGGTCTCTGACTTCCAGCACTGAGAGGATTTATTTTTCTCACCATGTACTGTAGTTCCAGATATTTAAATCAAGAACGTACTCGTCCAAGCTTCACAGTAAAGTATACTACTTCGGATAGAATTATGGCCAGCATCTCTGTGTTGTGTTGTCATTTAAGCATCAAACAGCTCCATGCTGCCTTCTATAATTCTCAAAACAGTCAGGTTTCTCAGATTAAATGCCAGTCTCACATTATGAAGCAGGATGTGTTCCTGAGAATTAAATCACAAAATAAGTATGGTCCTAGGCCAGGAATTCATGTCTATTATTTTGCACCCACCTTTACCAGCATTTCCAGATTATAGGTTTTATGTTATCATGAACAGCCATGGTCATGGTACCCCTCAAAACATGAATCGACGTCATTCTGAATCACAGATGAGATATAGCCCATCCATCAAAAAAACACCCAACGTGGCAGAAGTAATGCAAAGCCTTTCCCACTTTATCTGCCACTTTATAAATCTGACTGCACTTGTCTGAATCTTTTTCCCTAAGGCTTGTTAAATTTCAGCAGAATTCTCCTTCACGTTGTGAACTGAATATGAAAAAGCAAAGCAACCAAACTGATATTCAGCAAAGCTAAAATGCATAGTAACACTGATTTGAAAGGTGAGCAAACCACAGCTTATTAGCATGATATTCTAAGAAAAAGAGTAGGGGAAAAAAAGAAAAAGAAAAGTCTCTCCAGGAGAGAGAGAGAGAATCTCATCTACCTTGAAAAGGAAGAAGAGAGATAAAAGAGAGATGACTGATACAAGCAAAGATTAAAATGTAAAACACCTAGCAACTCCTTCTTTGACATTCCCCTTTGAACGCAGTCTACTGCAGAGCAGAATATTCTAAAATAAATATTTTGGACTGAGCTTTGCATCCAGTTCCACCAGTGTGACTCCACTGCTACTAGCAGGACTGTGCCAGGGTCCCAGGTGGCAAGGATGAAAACAGAAACTCATTATGGAATGAGAAATGTAAGAACGCTTTGGTGAGAGCACATTCCCTGCAGAGTGCAACGCAAGCGAAAAGAACATTTAAATAGTACTGGCTCTTGATCCTCTCAAAAGCTGAGAGCACGTTTATTCAGCTCAAATTCCAAAACCTGAGCCACAGTTTATAAAATTTACTTGATCCTTGTGTAAGACCCTTTGGCATTTTCTTTCAGCAAAAAGATCTCCAGATGTTATTTTTACACTTCATCTTAAGTAAATGTATGTGTTTAGCTAAACAGGCTTAAACGCAAGAGCCACCTAAGAGAACAATGATGAAATGCTTGACTTGATTTATGGAGCAACTGTCAAACCCGGGTTTATGAACATCTGGCTGGGAAGGTGATTTGAAAAGTTTTTCTATCAGTAAATATCAGCATAGTAAGCCCTTCTACTTACAGACAGCTATAAACTGTAAATGTAATTAGTGGAGAAATGGCATCGGAGTGTACGTCTAAAGTCACGTTCAGCTTATCCATGCACACAAAACATTCATTTTACAGCACTGCTAACGTGTAATGTGTAATCATTCGCAACTTCTTAATTAACAAAACACACAAAATACTGGGTTTGGA
>NW_010551019.1:105289-107834 GCF_000687285.1 Phaethon lepturus | reverse complement strand
GGTTGCCCTACAAGCTGCGCCAGCAAGCACAAGGCTGTCTCTCACAACAGCCCTTCAACAGCTCATGCACCTCCCTGACAACTTCTCAGCAACCACTGTGGCCTGGATTTGGTAGCCCAGCTTTCGCCCACACCCCCGTAGCTGTTCCCTCTAGCTTTGTCACATAGGTCCAGCAGTAGCTCCTGGGAGAGAAGAACCTCACCTGTCCTCTGCCCACCTCCATCTGTTTCTGAGCACAGTTTCTGCGGTTTCCCATGAGCACAACATCTTGCAAGGGCCTGAATGCCACAGCAACATTCCTAATTCAAAGGCTGATATCATCTAAAATCTTCAAAGCAAGGCTGAGCTCAGGAAAATGGAAATTTTCTCTCCTTCTTCCCCTGTTTTGCAACAACATGACAACTCTGAGATGACACAATCCAGGAACGCTTTCTGTAATTTAATTCTAGTTCTGAAGCAGAAGTCTACTTTCATCCCGGGTCTAATTTAATATCGGGGAGTAAGGAAGCTTTTTGTGAGGAATTTCTTTGTTCACTGAGAAACAAAGCAGCAACTTTATTGTAGAAATTCACTTTCAGCTGAAATGCAGCTAATGCCAATCCGGGACCTCACTATAGATTCAGAGAGGTTCATATCACCTGCCCCAAAACATCTAACCATAGCACCTCACACAGGAGCTGTTCTACCTCCTCATATGGCCCATGGAAAAGGAGGAAGATTGTATAGAGTGATTCAGCCCACCCACAGTAATCTCTGCATCCTCCAAAGGAGATTCCTATTTCTTTCCAGAAGCTATGACAGAAACCTGCTGTCATCACACTCCTTTCTTTGGCACTGCTGTTGCACACCCAGTAACCTTGAACATACTTCCTTGCTATAAAGCAACTACTGGGAAATTACTGGAGTACCTCATTAAATCAACAATAAAAAGGAATTAAATTTTGAGCTCAGCCTTAGTGGAAAACTTACTGTGAACTGTACAATCAACTTAGAACAGTCTTGTTTTTGTTAAGTCATCACATTAGAAAAAAACTGTTCTCGAGTGGCTACTAAATCAACAATAAAAAGGAATTAAATTTTGAACTCAGCCTTAGTGGAAAACTTACTGTGAAATGTAGAAGCAACTTAGAACAGTCTTGTTTTGGTTAAGTCCCATTAGAAAAAAACTGTTCTCGAGTGGCTATGCATACAAGCAACAGCAAAGACATTTACCAACAAGGATGGGATGTTTAGACATGCTTAAAACGTTGAAGAGTTTCACCACATGAAAACTTCACCAAAGCCATTGACTTGAAAACTCTTGCAAAAGGGACAAGATGAAAAATGTGTCAGACCGAAATGGAATGGTAGTCCATTTTGAATGAGGCAAAAGGGATTTAGGAGGTAGAGAGCACAGGAAGAGAAGCTGGAGCTTTTTTTTAAGACATTGTGGTTATAAATGATAAGAAAAATAAGTATGGAAGCAGCATATTTGTTTCAATTTCCAAAAGTATTTGACAAGTTTCCATAGGAGAGATTAATGACTAAGAGGCACAGAAAAAGAATAAAGAAATAAAAAAGTCTTCTGTATATAAAAACTAGCTCAAATTGTTGTCTTTCCCTTAGAAGAAGACTACTCATCTTACACAAGAGGTCTTTTCCTTACAGCCATAAATCGAACATTATCCTGTGGGTCTGGATTTGGGCTACTTTAAGAATAATGTCACACGTTTGTAATAGTATTGCTGTAGCTGTAATGGTCAAAAGTCACAAGAAAGACAATGTTTACAGGCCCATATAGTCAGAAAAAAAAGAAAAACCCATGTTCAGGTCTGAGACAGCAGCAGTGAACTTCCAAGCTAAATATAAGTAGGGAGCATATCTTTTGAGTTTAATTCGATATGTTAAGTCAGGTAGACAAAAAGGCTGGTTGGCACCTGTAAAAGAGAAGGGAATATTAAAAAGGAAGTGGTGACATGGTGGTTATTCTGTAAAGGAATAGATAAGTATGCCTAGAGCAGATTAAACGAATAATAAAGGCAGGGAAATTTTAATGTGCTGCAAAAGTTTGAATTCACCTTTTTTACTGTCTGCTATAAAGTTTTAGTCTCCTGGTTGCCTCAGACCACCGGAGGGCTGGTGCGTATTTTTCCAGCTACGCGAGTTGATCCAAGAAGCAATGTAACTTTTACCCAGGAATCTTCCCTCCTGCGGAAGGCTCGCAGGGGTCCAGCCTGCTCCTGGAAACGTGCGGCACTCGCTTCCTTGCTCCGTGAGCAAAGGTACGTTGGCGGAGCCCGCTGTGACCCTGCTGCTTCTCCTCCCCTTCGCACTCGCAAGGCTTGATTTGCTATCGGCACGCAGTCTCCGAGGTCAGGGCAGCACCGGCTGCAAGTGGGCCTGGGCATTAAATGAGGGGGTTAATTATATGTGATGGAAAATAATGGGGTTTTTTGCTTGTTTTCTGGATTTTCTAATCTAAAAGACAGATGAAGCCTGGCCTTTTACAATCAGAGTCATTTTTCTTTATTTTACTAAGACAAGCAAAAAAAATTATAACTTTTTA
>NW_010551019.1:91434-105258 GCF_000687285.1 Phaethon lepturus | reverse complement strand
CTGCTGGCTCTGCAGACTTGTTACAAGTGGAAGAGGGAAACTGGGTCCTATTCTGGTCTGTGCTATTGATGGAGGGGCTCTCTCCGTCTAACCCTGAGATCACCCTCTCTTCTTATGTTCATCTCCGGAACTCCAGGGGAGACAATCAAGGCTCCAAACACAATATTTGGCCAGCAACATTTTTACTACTGGATTTTACTGATGCCAGAGTGAAAACAGGTTTGTTACCCTTTAAATCCCCAAATGAGTTTGCAGAGCGGCCGGTACTTGCAAACCTGTAAACTCTATTTATATGCAGCCGCTAAGTAACATGGACTTTCCTGATATTTTCAATCTATAACAGAACCGTAAAAGAAAACTATGACAGGTTGTCATCTTTTGATCATAAAAACATGTTGAGCAATAAAAAAAGTCCTCTGGGGGACTTTTTTAGTTCATCCTTACTATATACATATGTGGATGAAGTATTAAATACAGTATCTCAAGGCAACAGATGAAACAAATTTTGGAAGCACAACAAATAACAGGTCATGTAATCAAGTCTAGTGAGAGGTGGCTCTCATGCAACGTGGCCCACAGAGGCCAGATGCCATTCTGCATCGGAAAATGTGAAGTAATTGAGCTAGGATAAGGCGAACAACCTAGGAAATGAGTGAAAACCTAAACTGTCTTTGAATTCTAGCAAGAAAACACTAAGAAAATATCACTAGATCCACAACCTGATGCCTGTTAGCAATAAGAAGGGAGAATTACAGTATACAGTAAGAGTGGCTAGAATATGCAGACGTGTGATAATGTTTCCGTTACATGATCCTTAGAATAATGGGATCCCTCTGTTACGACTTGAGGTAGCTAAGAGACTTCAACGCCCATTAGTAGGTGTCTGTTGCATTGTAGAGATTGCATTCAAATCTATGCCAATACTCTGTTGATGGAAAACTAGAGATCAGGGAACAGAGGAAACTGGGAGGTAGGAACACAACTGTCTGTTAAAAGAGCTGCGGTAAAAAAATCCCTCCGCTGAGAACTCGGGTCCTCAAATCCCTGGATAAATAGTTGGAAGGATGGTTAGCTCTCATGTCCCCTATGAGCTTAACTGCTGAGGTAAAACACTGGAAGAGAGGCAGTCCTTAAGGGACACCAAATGGTGTATATGAGTCATTATCTATCATCATTTTGTTTTCTTAGCGCTGCACCTTTACATTTCTAAGGCGTGCACGCGTATAGAGACACATGCCACCCCATCAGGCAGCGCTGAAGCAGTTTGTTATAGGGAAATATATGCTGGGGCCCTTCAAGGAGCTATACGTTCCCTCTCAAGGCCCACTGCCAGAAACTTCCATTCATACATAATAGCCCCCTTGCCTTCAAAAGGACAATCGTTGTCATGATGATTGCATGCAAGAGTGTTTCTGCCGAATTGGATGGTTTGCGTTTTTTTTCTCTTACTTCCAGCTTAAATTCCACTCGGACAACAACAACAAAAACCAACAGAAATGCGGGATGTTTGCTCTTTTTGAAGGGAAAACACAGGACACGTTCCAAAACACTTTTAGATTTTAAAGCTCAGAATTAACACCTTGAATTGCAGCCAGAAATGATCTTAGTCTTGAGGCTGAAAGTCCTTAGTCTTGGGAGTCGATAAATCAGTCATGACAAGCCTGAACCAGCCATGGTTTATTATAAAATCAAGCTTGATTATCTACTTGAGGTAATTAGACAGACCAGAACAAAAGGACACAAAGTTAAAAGGCAACATATGTAGGAGGAACTGGAAAAGATATTTTACTTTACAGAGGATGATGAATAGCAAGAATGAACTTGTACTGGTACTTGAGATATTTTCATGTACTGAATTCTGGCTAATAACATAAAGGGTCCCTGCAATATTTACAATAGGCAATTTATTAAATCAGCTACTCTTGGAGTGGCTCAGCTGCAGATTCCCATTCCCTGCTATTTGCACACAGTCCTAAAATCCAGGTGCAGCATCCGAGCTCTCTCCTCTCACAACTCATGACTCTTCTCTCAGTCCCTAGGGGGTTACAAAAAGCATTAAAAGCACAGTGAAGAAAGAAAGGGTACTATGACGTTTATTACGTTAAAGAACAGCAGCATTGTGTTTGGGTATAAACACACTAAATATCAGGGAATAAAAGAAAATAACACCCTGTCACCTCTCTCTTTCCTGTCCTCTCAATTTTGGTGAGTTTATTGTTATTTTTAAAGAATATTTAATTTATATATGGTATCGGCTATTCCAGCAGGTAAAGTTGTAGGGCATTCTGCGATGTCTCAAAAATACTTCTACAAAGCATGCTTGAGGTGCCAAAATTGATATCAAAAGGCCCCAGAAAAGAAGGTTTCAGTGATTATTCCTGCAAAGTGCTCAGTCATGCAAGTCCAAATACAGATCAAGTCCCAAACAGGAGGTTTCCAATAGAAGGGTTAAACAGATTTGACAGATGCAGCTCAAAATAATAAGGTAAAACTTCAACACTGCAGTTGGTTATAATATTCGACATTTATTTCTAGTGAAATGAATAATTTGAAACACAATTATATCAGAAAGAAGAAAAAGAGTTGGAGAAGCATATAACTTGCCATCTCTACCCACTTCAGGCTGGACACGTGTCTTCTCAAACACAGCTCGTGCTGCCAGATCTTTACAAAGAAGTGTCAATAAGCACATCTGCACCTTCTCCCACGGTGCTGTCTCCTCTAAATGCTAGCAAAGCTCTTTCACGTCCCTTTTCCCAACCCTTCTCTAAAAATCACAGTAGCACAGTCAGAGAGCAAGAGCAGGCAGGAATTCTCTGCCTGTTTCTAATGTGCACAATAGAGTTTGCCTGTTTCTCAGTGCCTGACTCAGAATATCAGATAAAGAGAGTTAAACCGCTTTTTCACTTACCACCATATTACTGCTGTGTCAAGATACCTATAAAAAAATCTACACAATAGGCAGGCAGCTCCATATTCGCTGCTGTTTTTTATGCCAATCAGTATTATCCCATTGTTTCCATGCAGTCCCTTACCTACCTCGTTTATCTAAGTGAAAGAAAACAGACCATGTGCAATTTGGGCCGGGATTGACTCTTAAGTGTTCAGGCAGTGTTTAACTTACTGGAGCTCTCTATCTCTAAGCCTTTCCTGAATAGAAATAACAAATAATTACTAAATAATGTAGGCATTGTGGTCAGGAGGAGAAGATTATTTATAAAGGAAAATCAGCTGGGGTCAAGAGAACCATTTTTTAGGAAAAAAAAATCTGAATAAGAAATGTGCACATACAGGAAATGCAGATAAATTTGTCCTTGTTATACAAACAAACCTATTAAATTTATGAGGCCACAGTAACGGAATATCTTTAATATTTGGGAAGAACACAACATAAACACATGCCGCAGAGTATTAGAGCATATTGTAGGTATTAAGTTTAATTATCTTTCACCTCCACGTCCACTAACAGAACTACTCCAGCGACCAGCTGCTTCCCATTACAGAGACATTACTCAGAGCTGGTGATGTCACGCACATCATTTGTCCCCACCTGAGCATGTGAAGGTGTGGTAAATCCACTGTTTATCTGACCAAAGTCGACATCAGTAAAGTACTATGTTACGAGCTCCCTCACACGCCCGGGGATTAGGCTCGCTGAAGCCCAACTTTCTTCTTCAATGCTGACCATCAAAAGACATTTTTCCACACTGATTGCCTCTGCTGATATTTCACAGACTCCTGCGGCGAACGGGATGTGCATCTTTATGCACTTTGAGAGACCTAATTCTCATGTAATAAGCAAAGGACATTTGAAGGACAGGTGGCAGAAAGGAAAAAAACCCATGCTTATGCCCTTCATCCCAAGGTGAAATGTAGAAAGCAAGTTTTCTTGCTTGCTCTCCAGAAGCCAAGCTCTATGCGTCAACCTAGCCCATGCAGGCAAAGAGAGAGTCTGTCTAGGGAAGAACAAAAGATTTTATAGCCCTCAATTTGGGATGGCTGCCTGGGGATTCATTCATATTCAGGTCTTCCCCTCCCAAGGAAGTCTTGCTCTGCGACTTCCCCAGGTGTTGCTGTCTGTGCCATCCTGAGAGCACTCTACAAGGACCAAGTTAACAGTCCTCTCGGGACTGCTGTGACCATCTGCAGACCATCTACACAACCCGCAAACAGCTTTGACTTAAGGGCTTCGGGTAGCATCGTCTTCACCTTGCCACCTGCAGACCATGACTGTGCTCAGCAGGTCGCCTTCAAACAGTCTGCCATAAAACAAGCCTTTTTTTCCCATGAAAATACATGATCTGGTATTCATACCTTGACTTTGATTATTTAAAGTGGTCAGTTTGCTATTTCTGCTGATTTCTGTCCACAGTAACTCAAATTTCCCATCAGAAAACTGTATATCACACAGGGGTTACACTGGATTCCCCATGTCAGCCCAGGAACCTGGGATCCTTGCATGGGGAGTGGTGTGTGAAAGCAAAGTGCTGAAGAAAAGCTGTGCTCCAGCAGAAGTGAAAAGCCAGTAGCAAATGGTTCCCAACAGCCTCTTCTCTTACTTTATGCGGTGGGATGCTCATAATTACTTACGGCCTTTCTTGTCTAGAATAAACAAACACATGGAAAATAGTGGGAATGGAGGCTTTCCAAAGTGAGATAAAAGATGGGGAAAACTTTTGCAAAAAAAAAATATTTCCTTATGTTACTTTACTGTAACTTCAAATAAAAACATGTCAAACAGATTTCTGGTGCTATAATTACCAACAAACAGGAATTAAAAAAAAAAATGCCAAAACATGCAAACAATATGGCTTGCATCATGAATTTATTCTGGTATTTTGAGACAGTTAAGAAGAGTTATGCCAAATAGTAATCAGTCTATTTTCCTAAACGGTTAACTGGCCTGGACAAAAGTATAACAACAGAGAGAGATGCCATATTCCTGAAAAACCTTCCACTCCACATACAGCACAAGTTTTGCACTTAGCAATTCCCTTTATGTGCCCCTGCTCACCTCTGAGTCTTGTTTATTTGGGACATTCATCTCCTCATACCACGTTAAAAAGCACTATTTATCTTCAAGTGTTGAACAGATTTTAATCATTATCTTCATCTCTGGCCTCAATTAAGGTCTAATATGGAGGAGGCACTTGAATGACCTAAGAGGCACACTTAACCCTGAATAGAGTGTCAAAGACACTTAGAATTTCTGCTGTATTTCCTCTGGCCGTCAAATCTCTCTCTCCTTTTTCTGTTGTAACCTGACTGTGTTTGTTCCTAGCACTTTAATGTCCCCTGGTGTGAATTCTCCTTGAGTAACAATCACATGATAGAAAGTGTGATTAACTCTGCGGGCACTTTTCAGGTCAATGAAAAAAACTACTTGTTACACTAATATATAATACTTCTTTAGAGATGTTCCCAGTGGCTCTGCATATTGGGATTCCCACAGTACCTATTCTCTTTCACTCTTGCTGCTCTCCTGTGTCTCGATAATAAAAATACATAGTTTTATCTGGGTACAAGCTTGACTCTAATCCTTTAGAGTATGTTTCACACCTCTCTAATTATTCTGATGTGCCATTCAGATAACTTAAATGGTAAATCTTTTCCCCTTGACAAAAATGCAATGCTTCTGTAGTGAAGACTATAAAAATAAAAGCAGGAAGGAACTAGAATAAAATTAGGAAAATTGTAAGATTTTCTTCAGAGTATGCCTTACTAGATTTCTCTTGCTCCATAGGCAGGCTTGTTAATGAAACACAATGCATAAAACACGTTGGGAAGCCATAACAGCTGAAGAGATGCCTTCCGAAGATACCTTGTCACCTCAAGGGTTTTGCAAAATCTATGGAAAACTCTGCAGATTTTATTAAGTCTTTTTACATCTTCTTTTACTGCCAGATGTCAAGCCAGAGCAGCGTTCAGAACAAGGGTAAATATGCTGCATGCTGCACACTACCGTGCCACCAGGCTGCTGAACTCTTCCAGCAGCTACTTTTGGTCTGCAGCTTACAGGGGCAGGGGAACAAGAGTGCATGGAGCGCCTTCGCCAGCTGCCTGTGCACTTCAAAGCTTGCATCTGGAGCATGCTGAACTGTAGTCACAAATTACAGATGCTCAAGCATTTTTTCCAAAAAAAGTTACTATCTTCAGGTCATAATACAAGTGGCTCACCTTAAAACTTTTGTGGATAGGACCTGTAATCAATTAATAGGAGCTAAGTATTAATTACATAAAAGGAAGCTGTGTTTTGTTAGGCATGTCTTGGATGATTCAAGTTATGTGCTCATTGGCACATTGGTTCAGCGGCTAAGCAATGAAGCGTAGAAAAAGAGAGCTTTAATAGGTAATGGGATAGCACAGGTAAAACAAAATGAGACTGCCAGATGATTATCAGTGGCTCCATGCCTTCAGTAATGGAGAGGCCACAGAAGAACAAGTATATACACAAGAGTTGGCGGAATCTTCTGGCCAGCTGACTTCTTAGAGCCTTCAGCACTGCTTAATGTACAGTCTTTCTTTGGGGAACTGCTGAATATAATCAAATATACCTTGATTTCCTACTTTATTTGATTTTTCTTCATTATCGTTACAAAAATAGTACACAAACAGAACAATGAGGGATATGTCTACAATTTAATCAGCATATGATGATCTGCAGTTGACAATAATTCATAAATCATACCTCCTCTATTTCACAGTAGAAAGACACTGAAGCTTAAAGGACTTTTCCATAACCAAGGCAGACTGGTGAGGGAAATCTTAAGTCTCAGCCCACCTTTGATTTTTCTCAAATAATCCCTAGATCTTCTCCTTTGCATAGGAATCAATGACCTCTTGAGGTACTTGAGTGAGTAGTAGCAGAATGAAAAGCCATCATGCTAGATCTCCCCCTGATATGCCCATCACATGGAAAGATGCTTGAGACTAACTGGAATCTGAATATAGTGATTGCCTTTAGTTACGATCATCATTCTGAAGAAAGAAAGAGTCTGAATATTATGTCTCCAAAGACTTGGAAGTCTTGAGCTAATAAAATTCTGGGAGTGATATTTAACCTCGTGTCTTAGGATTTAGGAGTCTCTAGATCGAAATTTCCCAAATTTTTCTATTATCAAAAAGTAATTCTGGGGTTGCAGTTTCAGGATCGCAACCCCTCATTGTCACAGGTGCTGCTTCCGAAAGTGAAGTTTTGCGGTGTTATGGCTTGATTTGGAAATATAACCTCTAGTTTGGGGAACCCCGTTCTATACATTAATAATCAAGAGGAGAGCCCATCAGAGGGAGAATCACTTCAGCACTGATTTGCCACATACATCTCTCCCTGTGAAGTATCTGATACTCAACACTGTCAAAAGCACAATCCTGAGCGAGACGACCTGATTGGAACTGACAGATCCTATGTTCCACTGAAATCAGGTCAAAAGACATGTGTGTGGGGAAAGCAAAGACAAATGGAAAAACAGAAAGGTTGATGTAAGTGTCTAATATTTCACAACCTCCAGTGTCTAAAAAATACATGCCCGAGGCCACAAAAATGGTGTATATTTTTTCTATACCTTTTGGTAGACAAGATGTTAGGCTTCAAAGCTTCCTAGTCTCTGATTTCACTAGGATTTTGTACAAGTGGTCAAAATCTGACTTTAGCAAAAACAGGACTGGAGGCCATTGCAAATTTTAATATCTTGAGGCTGAAGCATGTTGGCCAGACTTACATGGAAAAGTGTGCTTTGATAATTATCCCATAAATAAGTAGAAGACATCAGTTTTCAGGCATATCTTTGACTTCTAGGCAGATCTATAACTTTAATTTTGGATGTCTGCCCCTGTGTTTTGTTATTTTTCTCTGTAAGAGCACAAATATATGGCACAGGGCACGAGCTTGACTAAGTCTGAAAGAATCACCACTTACGTATCACTCTTCATGTTCATTTGTATTAGGGAACTTTTTGACATACACCATTTTTGACTAACATATGTTTAGGTCATCTAAGTCATTCTGGAGGAAAGCATCTCAAAATTGCTTCATGTTTTTCAGGGCAATGGTTCATTAGTGAAAGAAGAATCAAACCGAACCAGAGAAGTAAATAATTCTCCTGGCAGGATGTCTTCCTTTAGAAAACAGGTGATCTGATGCCATTTGCTCAAACAAATGAAAGCATAAGAACACTGAACTCAACAATGCCAAAATTGCCTTTAAAAAGTACCAGTGCAAAAGGAAAACAAAACGTTCTCAGCTGGTCTAAGGTCACTGAGTTTTTCTGATGGTCCTAAAAGGTAACAGAACAGCAGACTTGAATGTACTTGAAAGATGTGCTTGAATCAGAGCTGCTGAGTGCACAAAGAGGATTCAGATCTCAAAAAGGTGGAGTACAAACTGTCCTTCCCCTCTCACCTGACCATTTTTCTCAAAGTCTCAAAGTGTAGAAAACAGCAATTTTAAGGCTTGGATAATTCAAAAGCAGTTTAGCAGATTTTCTCCAACCTTTCCAGAATTATTTTTTCCTCTGGGCTGAGACCAACTGTGAGCAATTTCAGCCCAAAAGGCAATTTTTTTGAAAAAATTATAACCTGCTGAAAGGGGAGGTTTAGAATGAAAATATTTTTCAGCCATAACTATTCTCCATCAATTTTTAACACTTTAATGAATGCATTATTAAACTACAGTTTATGGTATGAATTATGTATATATAATGTATAAATGCGTATGTTAGTGTATATGTAATGCAGTAGCCAAACATTATGGAAAAGGGTAAGCTTTCTGAATAACAATAAGTGTAAGCAAAACATATGTAGAAACAGAAGAGATACTATACAACTATTTACAAGAATCCATCTTTACAAATGAAAGGCTCTGACATTTGCCCAGATCAAAAATCCAATTTTACAGCACTGGGAGATAAGGAATTAAATAGAGTGCAGATATCATCTAAACTGGTATTAAAAGGTTAGCAGTGCTTAAAATTGATTAGTTACCAAGACCAGACAGCCTACATCCCAGGCTGTGAGAATAGTATTGGACAGATGTTGCAGAAGCTTTAGCTGTCATTTCAACAAACTCTCTGGCTAGGCAAGAGCTTCGCAGATTGCAAAGTGGGGAGAATAACTGTTACAAGGCAGGCATCCCAGCATGTTACACAACAGCCAAGTTAACAACAGTTGGAAAAAAAACATCAAAAACCTTTAAAAAGACTTAGTAGATGATACGGGCTCCATACCTAAGGGAACAAAAGCACCGTGCAATTTCGGAATTAGGAACCGGTTGGTTTGGAGAAGGAAAGGCTGTGAATGGATAAGTCCTTTGGAAACTAAAAGATCAGAGAACCAAGAGATATGTCAGGATATAGATGAGTACCATACACCAAATTTCAAACTATGGCAGGTTATGTAAAGATATCCAGGAAAGATCACACTCTCTCCAAGATTAATCTAAACTACTTACTGCTTTCCTAGCAGTCATCAAGGCAGGGGAAAAAAAAAAACAAACCAACAACAAAATAAATTTTTAAAGACAGACAAAAAGTTAACACTGGGACATGGGTGTGTCATTTTCATCTCCAAGAAATGTCACAGATGACAGCAGCAAAAGCAGTATGTGACTGCTGACAAAGATGAGTTCGTTACCAGGATTAATAGCAAAAAGAATTAAAAAGTCAGAAAGGGCTAAGGACTAGTTAGATATTTGGTAGAACATGATGATGCAAACTCTTACTGAATACAGACACAGTAAATATAGCAAATAAGTCTATAAGTCATTTCATGGTAAATTTTAGTTTTGCCATTATGGATTTGCCATGAAGAAAATGTGTCAAAAACTTATGAATCATAAGGAAAATATAATGAAGTGTCAAAGCACCTATTTACCTTTAAAATACAAGAGAGTATTAAACAAAGGAAAGCAAAAGGAAAGCAAAGAAGTTATTCTGCACCCGTAGAGAAATCAGACAGCGCTTCAGTAATTAATATTTATTACTTATGGCACCTTTCACACATTGAAAATGCTGAACAAATACCAACTGACCTGTACAACACTCCTACAATACGTGATACACATAATTTTGGAAATTACTGTAGGGAGCTGGCAATGAAATAAAGTCCTGGAGATCCTCCCTTGTGGGGAAAAGCATTGCACATGAGGTGAGGCTGCCATGTAGGGACTGCATAGCACACCTGAGGACAAAATTTACACCGAAAGTGGAGAGACAGAGGAAGAGGGGAAGACAAAAAGGTGGGCAAACCTCCACAGGATATGCAACCGAGATGCTTATAAATGCAAGCAGCAGAAGCTGATTTTGACATATGGGTATTTTCACGTTTGGAGGTAATTGCATTCAAGTTGAGCGCAGCACCTGCAGGCAAAGCCTCAACAGAAAATGGAAAAAGCTGTTTTCCCACCAGCACGTAGAATCATAAAATGTCCTGAGTTAGAAGGGACCCACAACAATCATTGAGTCCAACTCCTGACTCCACACAGGACAAGTTAAACCATATACCGAAAAGCATTGTCCAAACACTTCTTGAACACCAACAGGCTTTGGGCCATGACCACTTCCCTGAGGAGCTTGTTCCAGTGCTTGATCACCCTCACGATGAAGAACTTCTTCCTAATAACCAATCTGAACATCCCCTGATGCAGCATTAAAGCATATCCTTGCATCCTAAAAGCGGACACCAGAGAGAAGAGATCAGCACCGCCCTCTCGGATCCCCCTCATGAGGAAGTTGTAGACAGCAACGAGGTCTCCCTTCAGCCTTTTCTCTAAGCTGAACAAACCTAGTATCCTCAGCTGCTCCTCTACAGCCTTTCCCTCTAGTCCTTTCACCATCTGTGTTGCCTCCCTTTGGACACACTCTAATATTTTTATATCCTTCTCACCTTGTGGAGCCCCAAACTGCACACAGCAATCAAGGTGGGGCTGCACCAGTGCTGAGTAAAGCAGGACAATCACTTCTTTTGACCAGTTAGCTGCACTGCACTTAATGTACCCCAGGTTGGCCCTTTTGGCTGCCAGGGCACATTGTTGAGACACATAGAGCTTCCCATCAACCCAAAACCCCAGATCCCTTTCTGCAGGGCTGCACTCCAGCCCCTTGTCCTCCAATCCACACATACATCCAGGATCACATCGTCCCAGGTGCAGAATCCTGCATTTGTCCCGGTTAAATGTCATACGGATGGTCATTGCCCAGAGCTCCAATCTATCCAGATCTCTGTGTTAGGCCTCCCTACCCTCGGGGGAATCAACAGCTCCTTCTAATTTAGCATTATCAGCAAACTTCATGTGGACTCAACTCCTGTGTCCAGTTCATTGACAAAAACATCGAGGAGAACTGACTCTCCAGGAGTGGATGGCTTTGCTTGTTTCTTTTAATTGGGAGCGTGGGGTTAAAGCCAAAGACCGAGAATCAGTTCATGGCCTCCACCAGCTCAACTCTCTGCTTGAGACTGATTCATTATAAACCAGCTTTCCTGCAGCTTAGTTTACCCGCCTGTAAACCAGGTAATTCCGAGCCAGACAATCAGCTGTGAACTGGCACAGCTCCACTCAGTTCCCAGTCTCAGAAGGGGACATATTTGGCCAAAATTAAGAATCATGCATCCCCGGTGAGGCAGGCAGAGTGATTTACATCATGACCTGGCTCACCACAGCCATGCCTACATGGACAGGAGCAGACATGACAGGACGCTGCTCTGATCCAGATGTTGCACTGCTCTTCTTAAGCCGAAGTGGCAATGCAGCTTCCAGAGGGGATCTGTCATATGCCTGGCATGTGGCTTGTGTCTATAGGGCATTCATCCACATAAAAATAATTTTTCTTTACCTCACAGGAGCAATGAAGTTTTATTAAGTCCTCTACTGTTGACAATGAAGTCTGATATGTCCAGGCTTGTCTGTGGAACATTGCTGGTTTCAAAATATTATTTTTATTATTGTTAGAATGAGCGATCCCCTGCAACACTCTCCCAAACTATGAGTGAAATAACAAAATCAAACAAGAATAACCTCTTGAAATTCAATTTGTGGAGTCAGGCAGAAAGTAAGTAAGTACAAACCTGATAGGAAAGCTTTACTTCACTAATATAAACTGAGCGTAAGAATTGAACGGGCTTCATGATTTTCTGCCCAATTAACACAACTTCAAAATCTTTCTCTGGTCAAGAGTTCCCAGCCTAGGTTATTCCTTGGCAGAGCCTCAAGACATCCTGCTTCAACAGAGAGACAGAAACAAACGTTTCTTATACATGACCTGCCTCCTGGTCTTGAGCCAGCATAAGGATCGACAGTTTAGTTGTTTAATTTCCCCAAAGAGTTTTGGCTTTTCCACAAGGTTAAAACATAATATGGATTATATACCTACTGCAAGAAGAGGCTAATGCACAGTACGCGATATTAATCATAGGTGATGTTTTCAGAATATAAAAATATAATATCCTCAGAAATCATTCCATGTATTTTTAAAGACCCGAAGAATTCATGGACGGTATGAGAGATCTCTTAAATTTTTAAACCTTACCTGTCACAAGCTGTTGTCCAGCTAGTCCTACTGGAACCATCCCCAGGTTATTCATAGCTGTAGCCCAAGCCGTTGGATCAGTGACTGACATGTTAAGTTGTGTGGTATCTATAGCTATACTTCCCAAGCCATCAGCTGCTGCAAGAAAAGAAACACATTGTAAGGAGAAAAGTCAGCGTGCCAGGATTTTTAACCAAAATCTTCAGTGAAAATGAGATATCACAACCACTGCATATTTTGGGTTTGTTTTGTTTCAGAATTGTGATTCACCTTTTAGACCATTGATAATAGTGCTTGGTATTGTATAGCAAAACATAAAGACATTGGAAACATTCAACAGACATAAAATGAAACAAGAGTGGTTCAGGCTGGTTATACAGAAAACTTTTTCGCCATGAGGACAGTCAAGCAGCGGAACAGGCTGTGCAGTTGCCATCCTTGGCAGCTTTCAAGACTCAACTTGATAAAGCCCTCAGCAACTGGTCTGACCCTATGGCTGGCCTTGCTTTCAGCGGGAGGTTGGACTGGAGACCTCCTGAGGCTCCTGCCAACCTGAATGAATCGTCCTGCAATCCTCTGATATAATTTAATTTTCTATAATCTCTGGCAACTTCTCAGAAAGCTATGAGAACCAAACACCCTCCAATGAAAGACCTGTTTTCCACGAGTTGCAATGTTTTTTGGTAAAAGATTTAAGAATATATCAGTCCCTAACTAAAAAGAGGTCAAACCAAATTGATTCACTATGGGAAATATAAAGTTTTGTTCTAAAACCAAAAAAAGAATTATCATGAATATGGTCAAAATAAGCTGAGCCTAGGTATAGATTTTCCTGGATTGGGGAAGGAAGAGTGGGTCAGATAGCTAAGGGATGTACCTTTCTGATACCGAACCTCCAAACACAAGGTGTTATCACACGTTTGTGCTTCCCTCCTCTCCAGTCACAGCTGAAATCAGCTCTTTCCAGCTATTTTCTTATGGCCTTTGCAGACCTGAGATATTTACCGGCAGCCATTGCTTTTCCCCAGTTCCTTTTGCTCCTGTTAGACTTCTTCAGCTAGGAATAATTAACTACTGTATTAGCAGCATCTTGAGATGGGATGTCACCGAATGCAGGGCCCACACACGGCTCATTAGGCTCTGAAACAGAGAAAAGACGAAGTCAGCTATCAAGTGCCGCAGTCAGAACACAGCTGCAAAACAACAGACCGCTTTGGGAATCCACTCGAAGCTCCTGCCCGCTCCTGCTGGATCGCCAGCCCCAGCCTCCTTGCACGCATTTAGCGGCCGCTGTAGAGGCGTTTCA